>NC_140256.1:7797216-7812216 GCF_949987555.1 Borostomias antarcticus
AAGAAAATTCGTAGTATATTGTGAAGTAGGCTCATTGGCAAAATAAAAGTGTATTGTTCAATATGACTAGCCTACTTGTCAACCATAGGGCTGTCACGGTTAGGAATTATCCTGAGCGTTCAAATTGATAGATTTCAACCGCGGTCTGCGTTTTACGCTGTTTTTTTATTATTTCGTTTTACACTACATTTTATCTATATCCTATGTGTGTAGCCTAGTTGTGGCCTACATTATTCGTTTGTATCTAACGAAATACATTAAATAAATGAGGGTACAGGAATGCAATGGTGCGCGCAGCACACAAACAGGCAAATCATTCGACATAGTAAAATAATAACAACAACAATAAAGACCTAAAGGGCAAAGGCAGTTTGCTGTGCACTAAAGTAAGCTTAGGCTAGGCCTAACACGTTATACATACTGTATATACCAGAAGTTTAGTGCCGTGCATTTATTAATCGGATAGCCTTTGTCTATAGGCGTATTTGACAGTCCTGGAAAAAGCCCTGATACCAAAATGAAAAGAAAATCATTAGTGGCCGCTGTTGTCTGTATTTTGTTATTGTATTTTGTGGCCTGTGTGTAGTTGTAGCCATACTTATTATTCCTACAATGAAGTAGGCTACACCACCACCATTTCAGATTCAATCTCTGGTCTGAATGGGTAGGCTGTGTATGGAAACATACTTTTTGGCGCGATCAGCAACAGCTCTCTAATCCAACTTGAACTTGTCTTTTTACAGTTTACTGAGTCTTTGTACAATAAAGCAATGGTTGCTATGGTTATGAAAAAGCGCACTTATGCCAGGGTATATGGTGCGTTCGTTTATAACTGGGAGGTGGCAAATTGAACTCGCACTTCCTCGTCGCAAATTCGGATATGTTTCTCAGCCTCCAGTTGCCGGCTGATGTCAATATCATATCATATCATCATCATATCATTCGCTATAGCTCGAATGCACACAGGTCGGAGGGAGGTATTTTGCCACTTGCGACTTGCCACGTCCGACCACAAACGAACGCACCATTTTTTTTGCCTGCTATCTGGTTACTGGTGGGCTTTTCATTACAGTACTGTACCCTTCTGTGAATAAAAACAGAACTGTATGTAGACCTACATGTTGCCTGTAGGCTGTAGTCTACTGTCACGTTTCATTTCTTCTAATGTCGAGCGCAAAACGCAAACGAGTCTGCTGCCCGAGAGCTGCATTCCTTGGTACCAAGCGCGTCAGCAACCTGAAGCAGAGCAGCATCGAGTCATTTTTCGTTCCCAGTTAATAGACTTCAGGAACACAGACGTGTTGTAAGCATGTAGATTAGCCTACTAGACCTACTGTATTTGTTAAATAATAGCCTACAGCCTAGGCCACGTTAGTCTACATCTGTTGTTTTAGAGACTTTCTTTTAGGCTACAATAGCCTAAGACAGGACAACTTGTCTGTCATTTCATTTATTTATTTATTGATTATCATTTGCTCTAATTGTTCTAATGTTGGGTTGTTTTAGGCTATACCATGTTGTTCTGCGAATACAGTAGCCTATCGATACAGCGTAAGCCTCATTTGAGAATAAAGTACTGTATTTGATCAAAGCACGCACTCAAGTGGAAATTCGGTTATTTTATTATAGGCTACTGGCCTATATGAGTTTAGTTGGCTATTTGATTGCAATTTTGATGCATTTTCACAAGTAATTAAGGGTATTTATTGGTCTATTATGAGTCTATATGAAACAAGTATACCACTTATTGAATTTGGTGCATTTTAACATATGTTCCAGTCATCCGGACATTTCAGAGATACGAACGACCTGCGGTCCCGTTGGGTTCGGATGAGTGGGGTCCTACTGTAGCACAAGTGCTCACGTAGCGACGTTAGCTACTATGCGAATAGCACACGTGCTCAAGTAGCGACGTTAGCTACGTATGCGAATAGCACACGTGCTCAAGTACTCCCGGCCCTGACGAGCGTTTGCTGGGTTAGCTACGTTAGTGAATAGCACACGTGGTCACGTGGGGACGTTCGTCACGTGTGTCTGCTCAGTTAGCAAATAAGTGGCACTTTCCACCCCCCATACGCACGCACGCACACACACACACACACACACACACACACACACACACACACGCACACGCATACTGTACAGCCAGTCTCTGTAACACACAAATCTGCTGGCAGCCAGACAATAAACTCCCCCTCCTCTTTCCACTCCTCACCTTCTTCTCAGCAGACCAGGGTGGAAACGCTATTGAACATTTACTTATTTGAATCAACACTTATCTGTTCTTGATTGCTCCTCTTAGCCGCAATGTTTTTTCTGACTGCTCCACACACACACACACACACACATTTCCATATAAAAGGAGATGAGGGCCACTCTTAACGCTACATCTGCATGTGCAATGTAGCTCAGACACTGCAGCTCCAACCTATTCACCACTGTGTGTGTGTGTGTGTGTATGTGTGTGTGTGACTGACCGTGTGTTTAAGCAGGTGCTCGGAGGACAAATAGCAATCAATCTGATTCAAGTATCCCTGTCTCCATCTGACACACACACATTTCAACACTTGAGCGTGTTGTGATAGGGACTGCCAATGTCCAGAGCAGCCCGACAGCCTTGGAGCCAGACTGAACAGAGTAGAGATCCATTATTTCTCTGTTATTCATCAACTACACCAATTATGACCAATCAAACAATTGTGTATTCATTTTCCCAGAACAGCTGTTTGGATGAGATCAACTACTAAACTATGCTCCTTAACCACACCCTCACTTCCTGTCTGTCCCCATGGAGACAGTTTGTGTGTGTGTACAGTGGACCAGGCCTCTGACCTACTGACTGAGCAAGGAGGGAGACACCTCTCTCGGAGACCACAGTCCAGGCAGGTTGGGGGAGGGGGGCTAAGTTGGTTTGGTTTGGGAGAGGTCATTAGAAGGACCTGTTCCTGTCTCTTCTGTCCATAAACAGGTCTGTCAGGACAACAGAAGACGTCAGGCAGACAGCCAAATTCAGTTACCACCAGCCTCAGAGGAAATGACCTGGACCGGGCCATCTGTGTGTGTGTGTGTGTGCGCGCGCGCGTGTGGAGGTAGGGCAGATAGAGAGGTGCTGCCGAGTCTCATGTATTATTCATAAGGATGTGAGAGAAAAAAAGGTTCTTTTAACCCTTCAGAGTGAGGGGGGGGGACAGCGGGGAGGGGGAGGAGTGAAAAAAGAGACGCGGAGTGACTTCACTTCTCGCCATCTTATCTCCATCTCGGCTCTGTCGCTTCTTCCTGTCTGTTTTTGTTGTCAGCCGGAGGCTTCCAGAAGCCAGGAGACTGACAAGACGGTCGGGGGGAGGATGAGAGGAGCGAGGAGGGGGGGGGGCAGAGCGTGCGTGTCAGGTGCCACACCTTAGGATAGAGGGATGAGAGAGAGAGAGAGAGGGGACTGACAGAGGCTCATCACACGCTATGTTCAGACTTTACATTTATTACTACACATTTATTACAAATTTATTACAAAAACACAAAGCGCGGCAACGGGAGAGCACCAGGAACAGAGGACGCCTGCGCCCGAGCTACAGTGCAGTTCTCCAAAGACCTTGTTTAACTATTCTCGCCGACTAGACAGAACTAGCTGACACACAGAGACATCTGCTACACCAGAGCATAGACAGGGTATCTGGAACAGAGAGAGACTGTGTGTGAGGTCAACCCTTCTACCCTGAAGAACCTCCTTTTCACAATCCTTTTCACACACACTCCCACACAAACTATCTCTACCATGCTTGGCTGGGCTGATAGATGTAGACGTGGACTCTGAGTGACTCCAGAGCTGTTAAGTGCTGCTGGGCTCCTATCCTCAAATGGCCTTGCAGAGAAGCGCGTGTGTGTGTGTGTCTGTGTGTGTGTGTGTCTGTGTCTGTGTCTGTGTGTGTGTGTGTGTGTGTGTGTGTGTGTGTGTTGTCATGAATTGGTTCATGTTTAAGAGATGGAGTCTCCACCGTCCTAAGGACCTCCATGAGGGAGAGTAAGTCTGGAGCAGAGCAATCTGTTGTCAGCCAGCCCTGATAACCTGCTGTCCCCTGCTGATGATGTCAGCCAGCCCTGATAACCTGCTGTCCCCTGCTGATGATGTCAGCCAGCCCTGATAACCTGCTGTCCCCTGCTGATGATGTCAGCCAGCCCTGATAACCAGCCGTCCCCTGCTGATGATGTCAGCCAGCCCTGATAACCTGCTGTCCCCTGCTGATGATGTCAGCCAGCCCTGATAACCAGCCGTCCCCTGCTGATGATGTCAGCTCTGCCAGGGAGGTCTGGGCGGGGCCTTGCTGCAGGCTCTCTGATTGGCTGATCTCTGACTGCCCATAGGCTGCTGGGAAACAGAAAGCTTTGAGAGGTGCGGCGTGACATCATGCAGGAGAGAGCTGCTCTGATTGGATGAGGTTGCTGTATCTGGAGTGTTCTCATCGGCCAGAGCTATCTGGAGAAGGCTATGATTGGACTGTTTATGGTCTAAGACAGCATCGCCAGCATGTGCTTTAGGAGCAGGGGTCAGTGTGTGTGTGTCAGGTGTGTGTGTTTCAAATGTGTGTGTGTCAGGTGTGTGTGTTTCAAGTGTGTGTGTGTCAGGTATGTTTGGGTCCAGGCGGAGGGGGGCGGAGTCATGCTGTAGGTTCTTCAGCTCCACTGCAGCTCTGTCTCTCTGCTCCTCCCACTGCCTCCTCAGCCTATTAGCAGCCAGCAGGAAGTTCCGCCCACACTGAGCCAACACTTCATCGCCTATGAAACAAACACACAAACACACCAGGCTCGTTTGAAAGAATCTGGACACACTCCGCCTCTTAAACCTCTTTAGAACAGGCAGACGCAGTTTTATCTTAAACACACACACACACACACAGTGTTACGGTCTCCTCAATGACTATGACGACTTGTGGTTGTGGAGGCGGAGACTCACCGTGCTCCTGGGAGGGGCTCAGGGCCTGCAGAGAATCTCTGAGCTCTGATTGGTTCCTCTCAAACACAGACAGAAAGACCTTCAGGTCCTCCTCCGATGCAGAAATCACCAACGTGTCGTAGCTGGAGAGTACGTCTGAGAACACACACACGCGAGGTGACTCGGGAACCATGGAGAATAAGAATGCCATCATACAGTACATGCACACACACACACACACACACGCACACGCACACGCACACACTCTGGCTGTCTTGTTACCTCTCAGCGGGTCACACACACTTTGCTGGATGTTGTTCTGGAAGTCGCAGTAGGCGTGTCTCAGATCCTGGAGGAGCTGCTGTGATTGGTTGGCCTGAAAGGAGGACAGCCTCCTGAGGAACTGTAGCTCTGCCTCTGCAGCCTCCAGCTGACATACAGGGAAGAGAGAGAGGGTGTGTGTGTGTGTGTGTGTGTGTGTGTGTGTGTCTGCGTATGTTTATACTGTATGTGTGTGTGTCTGCGTATGTATATACTGTGTGTGTGTGTGTGTGTGTGTGTGTGTGTGTGTGTGTGCATACTGTACCTGTAGGCAGGCCATGCGATGAGCGTGGTTGTGTGTGTGGGTGAGGGCCTGAGCAGCTTGTGTGGCTTTCTGCTGGGCCCCGCGGGACAGAGAGGGGAGCAGGGACATGACATCCTCCACCCTCCACTCCACACACACACTCTGACCTAACTCACCCTGAGAGAGAGAGAGAGAGAGAGAGAGAGAGAGAGAGAGAGAGAGAGAGAATGAGGGAGAGAGAGAGGAAGAGGAAGAGGGAGAGAGAGAAAGAAGGAGGGAGAGAGAGAAAGAAGGAGGGAGATGATGATAGAAAGAGTACTTTATTCTTTTATCTGCAAGTGTACCGGCACTATCATTGTTATTAGTAGATAATTATAATGCTATATGCTATAGTGTCAGCAATGCCACATCGTGTATGTGCACGCGCGCGTGTGTGTGTGTGTGTGTGTGCGTGCGTGGAGAAAGGAAGGATAAAGTAGGCTGTGAGCACAGACCGGAAGACACCTGCTCACAAATGGCACCCATTCTCTGACATCAACACACACACACACACACACACACACACAAGCGCACACAAACAAGCGCACGCACACACAAGCGCACGCACACAAGCGCACGCACACACGCACACACGCACGCACACACACACGCACACACACACGCACACACACACTGCTGCAGAGCTCCAGACCTGGGCACAACATGAAGGGATGGGACTCCTCCCTGGGGATGTGAGATCAGGGGGAGAGATTACATGAGAGAGAGAGAGATAAAGAGAGAGAGAAGAGAGAGATAAAGAGAGAGAAGAGAGAATGAGGGAGAGAGAGATAAAGAGAGAGAAGAGAGAGAGTGAGGGAGAGAGAGAGATAAAGAGAGAAGAGAGAGAATGAGGGAGAGAGAGATAAAGAGAGAGAGAAGAGAGAGAATGAGGGAGAGAGAGAGATAGAGAGAGAGAAGAGAGAGAATGAGGGAGAGATAGAGAGAGAGAATGAGGGATAGAGAGGGAGAGAGACAGAGAGGAAGAGGGAGGGAGATAAAATGATAGAAAGAGAAAGGGAGAGGGAAAGACACACACACACACACACTAGTGATCATGCAGCATGATTCCAGTGTTTGTGTGTTTAGTACCCGTAAGCTACGTTGACCTTAGTGAGAGCAAGCTAACATCAACCAGTTTACAGAAATCACTTTCTAATCCGGGCCTGTGAAATCCCAACGGCAAATATTCCTGAATGTCAAACCCTGACTCTCCTTGTGACAAAGTTACTGAACAGCCGTAGGCCAGAGTGAACAGATTATTGAGTGGCTCGTGCCAAAGCAGCTAGCTATAGCTAAAAAGGACGGCTATTTTCAAAAACATTTCTCCGGGGGGTACAGGCTGCCGGTGTGTGTGGGTGTGTGTGTGTGTGTGTGTGTGTGTGTTAGGGCTGCACAATTAATCGTGAATTAATCGAAATCGCGATTCTGACCTCCGCGATTAACTAATCGCAAAAGGCCGCAATTAATGTGATTAATAATTTTCCTTTGTGCTAGGACTACACGGACGAATCACAGGCGCTTATGCTGTCTGGACCAATCACATGCGTTCCCGCTGAGTGGTTACAAAAAAGATGATGTCGCTCAAGCCCAGCAGGTCATATGCAAACTGTGCAGAGCTAAAGCTATTACTTTGAAATATTAATGGCAATTATTAATCGCAATTACCATTTTGAAGCAAAAAAATTTGTGATTATTATCTTTTATCATAATCGTGCAGCCCTAGTGTGTGTGTGTGTGTGTGTACCTGTGACGTTTGTGGTCCTATGAGGCTGAGAGGAAGCAGGTCTGCACAGCAGAGGTGCAGAGCCGACAGACAGACGGACGTTTGGGACAGGAGACGCTCGTACATCAGGCGGGGGGGTGGGCAGGGGGGGGCGAGGTCAGGGCTGCTGCCAGGGGCATTGGAGGAGGAGGGGGCGGGTTGTTGTAGCGCCAGGAGGTGTGTCACGCTGTGTTTCAGCTCCAGCAGGAGTCTGAACAGCTGACTAAGACGAGACTCCAGACCACTCTACAGCAGAGAGAGAGCACTGTCAGACACACACACACACACACACACCTAACTGTTCTGTTCCATTCCATCAGTGTGTGTCCAAACCAGCCGCATCCATCAAATTCGTTGACGCTTTTTGCAACAGGCTGAACCGATTTGATTGGTTAGTGGGGTGGTTCTGCTGCTCTGATTGGAGGGATCCTGCGTCAGGCCCGGTCGCCAGGTTCTAGGTAACCATGGGAGGCGGTGTGGGGAGTCAGCAAGCGGCGTTTCTGGCACAACTGGTGTTACTGGTGTTAATGGTGTTACTGGCGTTACTGGTGTTACTAGCGTTACTGGAATTACTGGCGTTGGCATTACTGGCATTAGTGGCGTTACTGGCATTAGTGGCGTTACTGGTGTTACTGGCATTACTGGCATTACTGGTGTTACTGGTGCAACTGGCGTTACTGGAATTACTGGCGCTACTGCCATTACTGGAGTTATTGGTGTTACTGGAGTTACTGGTGTGAGGTAGCTGGACTCACCACATACTGCAGGCTGATGCTCTCAGTCCGGCCGTAGCACAGATCCAGCAGTGTGACCGGCTGCTTGGGAAGACTGGGCGGGGTCAACACCCAGGGCATAGCGAGACCCTCCACAGTGTTCACCTACACACACACACACACACACACACACACACACACACACACACACACACACACACACACACACACACACACACACACACACACACACACACACACACACACACACACACACACACACACACACACACACACAGAGGGCAGACAGCCAGGGGTGGTAGTGTTGTTCTGTGTGTTCATCCTTGGACAGAACAGGCCAGGGGGCAGAGAGGGAGGGATGGAGGGAGAGCTGGATGGAGGGAGGATAGCTTCTTAGCAGGCTTTATAGCTGAGGCTATGAGGCTATCAGCACACCACATTACCATGTACGAACGATTTAGCCCCAGCAGACACACACACACACACACACACAAACACAGAAGCATAGCCTACAGGTGTCATTAGCATTTCAAAAACGGATATTACGCCATGAGATAAACAGCATGAGATAAACCGCATGAGATAAACCGCCAGGCTACTAAACCATGACACTCAGGGCTGCTAGGCTTCCTAACACACTCAAATGTGACCAGTATCTTCGTCAATGTGAGTGAGAGAGTGTGTGTGTGTGTGTGTGTGTGCGTGTGTGTCTATTCTCCAAGTGCAGCGTCTCAAAATATGGGGTGATTGGGGTCACATCCTACAGGCTTTAGATCAAAGACACAAATCGATCTGCTCTACCTCTGATGTACAAGCTAGGCTGCACACGCACACGTGGATGTAAACTGCCATGGTGTGCACACACATCCTCCACAAGCGTGTACACACACACACAAACACACACACAAACATTTATTCACCCTCACACTCCTGCAGAGTGTGTGTGTGTGTGTGTGTGTGTGTGTGTGCACGCGCGCGGTGATGAGGGCTCTTGCCTGAGGGCAGAAAGAGCAGCCATGAGAGGAGAGGATCTGACGGTGCTGCACTCTCTCAGCTCAGTCCATCTGATCTGACATGTGCGCTGTGTGTGTGTGTGTGTGTGTGTGCACGTGTGTGTGCGTGCGTGCATGTGTACTATGCATGCAGAACCATCATTACCAGTTAATGTGCAGTGAGTGTCAGAGCTTCAGTGTTTGTCTGCAGTCTGTCTGTCTGTCTCTCTGTCTGCAGAAGCATCTGCATGAGGAAACTGAAACCCAGCATTTGATGTGCGAGGTGTGTGTGTGTGTGTGTGTGTGTGTGTGTGTGTGTGTGTGTGTGTGTGTGTGTGTGTGTGCGCGTATGCATGTGTGATAGATGTAAGGGTTGCAGGTAAGTTGCAGAGAGTAACTAGGTTTGCAAGCCTCTGTTTCCCCATCCCTCTTCCCTACAATCCTCTCCATCCCAGACAGACAGACAGACAGACAGACAGACAGGCAGACAGGCAGACAGGTAGACTGACACAGACAGACAGACAGACAGACAGACAGACAGACAGACAGACAGACAGGCAGGCAGGCAGGCAGGCAGGCAGGCAGGCAGGCAGGCACACGCAACAGACACACAGAAAAACAGGCAGACAGACAGGCCAGAGACAGACCGAAAGGTAAGCAGACAGATGCAGGCAGGCAGGCAGACAGACAGACAGACAGACAGACAGACAGACAGACAGACAGACAGACAGACAGACAGACAGGTATGCAGACAGATACAGAGAAACAGAGAGACAGGTGTGTGTAAGGTGTGGTTCCTTCCTGAGGACATTGGGCCAGTAAAAGAGACAGCTGAAGCTCACGGAGGAGGTGACCAATCAGCAGCCCCCGAAGCCTGGGTGACGGGCCAATGAGAGAGCAGGGCTGATTGGACTTGATTTACACTCCTGACATCCCTAACACGATTACCCAGCAGCCCTAGCGGCGTGATTACTGTGATACATGGGCCTGGCTCGGTGTGTGTTTGTGTGAGTGTGTGTGTGTGTGAGTGTGTATGATGCCTAACACTGTGGTTATATAAATGCATGGAGTTGGACAGGAGATTGGTGCATACATTAGTGCAATTCACTATCAGGACTGAAATGTTTCTCTCCTTCCCAGAACTACATCAGTCTCCTCTCTCTCTCTCACACACAGACACACACACACACACAAACGCGCGTGCATGCACACACACCCCACACACGCACAGCCCCCCACCTACCCCATACACACAACCCCCACCCCTTCAGCACACACACACACACACACACACACACACACACACACACACACATTTTGCACTGTCCCACACACACAGATGTGCATACCTTCTACAATGTCCCAAACAGTTGCACACACACACACCCACATACTCTGACACACACAATTTGCCCTGTCGTGCAGGATGAATAGACAGAACATGTCTAATTTCACGCTTGCAGAGGCTAATGTCTCTCCCGCACACACACACACACACACAAGCACACACACGCACACACGCTTGTGGTATCGGGAGCATCTTGTCCTGTCTTACTGATACACAGTCATAGGTTCTCAGTCTCATAGAATCTCTCAGTGATCCTATTACTAGAGTGTAATAGACAAGGAGAGAGTGTGTGTGTGTGTATGTGTGTGTGTGTGTGTGTGTTTGTGACAGAGGGAGTAATCACTGCACGCCTATTAGTTCATAGCACTCTATCACTATGGCATGTTATTATCTGGCCAGGGCCTATGTTACATCATTCACACACACACACACACACACACACACACACACACACACACACACACACACACACACACACACACACACACACACACACACACACACACACACACACACACACACACACACACACAAACACACAAACACTCTCGTTACTTTGTTGTTCCTGTGTAGAGTCTGTCTGACGGCAGAACACATCTCCACCAGCCTGGTCAGCTCAGAGCGACACACGGTCACCTCAGCCAAGGACGTGTCAGAGCACAGCATTGACCTGTAACGCATGCACGCACACACACGCACACACACACACATTGGCTGTTTAAAGATGGTCCCAGCCTTGTTTCAGTGTGTGTGTTTGTTTGAAGCTTGTTTACACATACACTGTAAGCCTGGATTGTGGAAAGATATGGCGTGAATGCAGACTGTATGGAGGCTTTCTGAAGGCTTCACACTCCTTTGACCGTTTGAAATCACTCAGAGACGTTCACACACTCGAAGTGTGATCGAAGTTGTGCATCCTCTCTGGATCTTTCTGTTCCATCTACATTTTTCCTCTATTGAACGCTGCTACAGTATGTCACCGCACGCTCATTGATTGGAGGTGGGCACCGACAATGAAGCATGGAGCGTACATGCTCGATCTGCACGTAGAGAACGCCATTTAAAATCCTCACACACAATTTTGGGTGATTGTAAACAAAGCTTGGGAGGGTTTGATTTCTTACTTCAGTGCGTGAGTGAGGGGGTCCAAGGCTCTCTCCACATCTTGACAGCGACACACCTGGGAGCTCAGACCCTCAGACAGAAGCACCACCTGGTCGGACAACACAGGACCTGAAGCATTTGTGTGCGTGTGTGTGTGTGTGCGTGTAGGTGCGTGCACGTGTGTGTGCTTTGCGTGTTTGCATACCTGTCTCTCCAGCTGCATGAGTTGAGCTTTTAGCAGGCTGACCCTCCTCTCACCAAACTTCTCCTCTGGTCCCTCACTGACCAGCTGTCTATACTGACACCTGGGGGGAAGGGGCACAGTGACCGGGGGACCTGAGCCCACAGGAGCAGCAGAAACACACTCTGACCACTTCACACTCAGCTCTACTACAGAGCTGAATGTGGTCAGACTAACCTTGTCTCTGAACAGACCTCAACAGCGTTATAGAGAATACTGCTGCTGTGGTTGCAGTTGTTGTTTTTGCTGGCGTCGTCTTACCTCAAGTCTTCCAACTCCATCCTCAGTTTGGCGTTCTCCCTCTTGAGTTTCTGCTGGACAAAACAAGACAACACTGCAAAAAATGTGTGGCTCACACTCCACTTAGTCTAGCGTGTGTGTGTGTGTGTGTGTGTGTGTGTGTGTGTGTGTGTGTGTGTGTGTGTGTGTGTGCCTGCATGCGTGTGTGTGTGTGTGTGTGTGTTTGTGTGTGTGTGTGTGTTTGTTACCTGTACATGCTCCATGTCTTTTAGTAGACTGTAGTCTGGCACGGGATGTACCTGCAGTTAACTCGTCAGGAATGTTACTTCATAGATGAAACATGAAGTGTCATTTATGGATCCACTTCTTCTTAAATTATTGATGATGACGTGTTTGTGTTGCCGTGCCAACCAGGTCAAACTCACAGTGCTAGCTAGGTAACTGTTGCTAGTAGTCAGAACGTCCTGTTAACTCTGTTAGCAAGGAATGCAAATAACTTCACTTGACAAATTCAATCTCTTAGTAAAAATGTCACTCAAAGAAATGTTCGTTGACAGTCTAAATGAAAGTCTTACTTACTTACTTTAGGGCTGACTGGCATGCATGCAACAAGTTCTGACAAGATCCAACGGTGTGTCGTTATATATGTCCGAAGTGACACTACGGAAGTGCCCTTTTGTTCCTCGAAAAATAAAAAATAAACACTGCGGTAGTGGTCATTTTTTGTCAGTAAAAAGTCTAAACATTAACAAAGCCATTTCTTTGGAGAGATGCATTTTCTAAGATTACGGACATTCAGCTCACATAAAAATAACTTAAAGGTTTAGGCTAATTTCTTCAGAGGCTGGTGTGAGCTCTTTGTGGCTTTGATATCAGCACATCAAATGTAGGCTAGGCTACCGCTCACCTCACTTCAAACAGACATCTCCCAATCATCACTACAGAGGCGCTTTCATCACTTTGACCTATCCGCTCTCACTTTCATCGTATGCTAATGAGATATTCATTAATACATGATCAAATGGGCCTCATTCGATGGAGGTCCCATGAGATTATTTAGCTTTCTTTACACAGAGCCAGAGGACACTACAGAAACACGCTTTTTCTGCACACACACTTGGTGAGATGATCAGTTTTCATTGAGCCATTAGCCTACATTCTCAACAACACACACAGACGAAGGGAGAGGCGGGGGGTCGGAGAAAGCGAAACAGAAGGGCGGAGAACAGAGGGATGGTGTGTGTGTGTGTGTGTGAGGGAAAGAGAGCTGCTCTGTGTTTGAGCGTGGCGAAAGGTTCCTTTGCACACATCTGGACCGGAGACACAGCTTTGCTGTTTGACTGTGTGTGTGTGTGTGTGTGTGTGTGTGTGTGTGTGTGTGTGTGTGTGTGTGTGTGTGTGTGTGTGTGTGTGTGTGTGTGTGCGTGTGCGTGTGTGTGTGTGTGCGTGCGAGCGTGTGTGTGTGTGTGTGACTGTGGGAAAGGCCGTTCCGCTACGTTCCAGATAATTCCACATTCAGGCTGGATGTGTCTGTGCTCTCTGTCCACTCCCAGCTCGGCTTAGATATGATTGGACGCTCGCGGGGCTTTTGAGGGTTTGTAATTCTACAGGTTCGGGGCCTCTGAGGACTTTATACCTTCATCCCATTGGCTGTTTGATACTGACAGGATTTTGAGGGGAGGGGGTGGCTGACACACTGGGGGCTCAGGCCTGACATGCATAACCAGAGCAGGAACATCGCCCAACCGAGACTCTGGCTTGTCACAGTCATGGGAGGTGGTACATAGACTAGTGCTGCGTCCACAGACCAGACCAGACCCTCAGTAGGCATCACAGGTAGCAGCGTGCGAAACTCTGAGGTCATACAGGACGAGGGCATGGAGAACATGGCAGATTAATTCTCTACAGGAGCAATTCAATTACAGTATGACATGATTATCCAATCAAAATCAGATTTAATATTAGAGAGGTTAGAGTGCTATCATGTGCTTGCTTCCCACTGGCTGGTGTCCAAGAGGGAGGGAGGGGGAGAGAGAGAGAGAGAGAGAGAGAGAGAGAGAGAGAGAAATACAGAGATGAGGGAAGAGAGAGGGAAAGTAAAAGCCTGGGGTCAGTAGACCAGGACTGTGGTCATGTTAGACCAGGTTTGTGGTCAAATCAGTAGACAAGGACTGTGGTCATGTTAGATCAGGTTTTTGGTCAAGTCAGCAGACCAGGACTATGTTCAGATTATTAGCCTGTACAACCATGTGACCTGCAGTTCTCTATACTGGTTTTGTCTGTTTGCCTGTCTGTCTCTCTCTCCTCACATACTTGTCACCACCATCCGTTCTTCCTTCTGCTCTGCCCTAGTGGGTATAGCGGGTCACACCGGTTTCTGACTGTGCTCTTTATCACGGTCACATCTAAACATTGGTTGGGTTCACAATAGTGAGGACAGTATTTCTCCACCCGCTCACAGACAACAATGGCTGTCAGATAAAGACCTACACACACACACACACACAGTTGGCTGTATCACAGCGCCACCTATGCTGCAGCAGTAGTACTGCAGTTGAAGCATACCCTGGGCTGAGGCCGACAGACAGACAGACAGGCCAACAGGCAGACAGAGAGATAGACCTACAGTCAGAAGGATGTGGATGAGAGAAGAATACTCTGAGCTGTTTACCATGCAATGTACCATAAAATGTGTCACACACCCAGCACACATCAGAAAAACACTTGGTGCAAAACACACACACACCGACACTGGGATTGCACACAAAAAAAAATCTATAAAGTTGCCCACATTTAACAAAATATCCACTTCACCAAAATACCATGAGGTTCAGTCGTAGTCCTCATAGCCCTGCTTTCTCACGCTTGGGATATTCACACCCACGCACACACACGCACACACACGCACACACGCACACACACACATACACGGCCAGTGCACGCCTGGCTTCTCTTGGACACAGCCACTTGCTGAACCGCAGAATGTTAAATAAACTAGTTGAGGAATTCCACTGAGTCAACACAGCCTAGAAGAAGAGAGCTGTGTGTGTG
>NC_140256.1:7814716-7874716 GCF_949987555.1 Borostomias antarcticus
GGGAAGAGGAAAAGAGGCCGCTCCAGGGACAGTTGGAGGAGGGATGTATAGATACAGAGGGCACAACTGAGGAGACCTCGAAAAATGTACCCCCACCCGAGTGAGATGGAAGACAATCTACAATGGCCTATTATAGAAACGAGCCAAGGGCTTAAAGCAAGAATTGCAAGTCAAGTAAGGTTTAATGTAGAATGTTGCGTGTTTAAGTAATGATGGTAGGGCTTGTGCAAAACTGATGGAAAAAATAAGTAGTTAATCGATTAACCCGCCCATATTTTCAGAGTTCAGTGGACGTCAAATTGGGCAGACGGCGAGACGAGTGGGTCAGAACCAGAAGATGGCTCGGAGTGTTGCATCCTTGGAAATGTAGTCTGTCATTTGGGGATGTTCACCAACTCTATAAGCGTTTCCGTCGACCTCCATGGTCTGAACCGAACGCCACAGGCCCATGATGCTTCACTGATTTGCGCATGGGCATGGAAGGGATCGCGCAGACAGCTGATAACTCATCTATTATGCCACTTCGCTAAATAAAAGGTGCCAGAAAACTGCGAACTTAACACCGCTGGAGCCATTAGAGGACAAAGTAATAAAGTAAATTATGTTTTCCAATTAGTTTTATTCAATTTATGTAATGCATATCGCATATGCCTCTCAAATGCACTTATGATATAGGTAGCTTTTAGGGGAGTCCCGTCTGCCCGCTCGGCGCCTTGAAACAATGCATAGCTAGCTACAAAGCTTAGTGCTAGTTATTAGCTAGTTACATTTTGCTAGCTAGGTTTGTTTTTTTAGCTCGCTAGCTAGGCTATATCTAGAGTTATCGTAATGTTACATTGAAATACCTGATTTTCTTCAGTATTTGCAGGGCTAATTGGCTACATTAGTATTTTTACTGGAACATCTGCTCTTGAAACACCGCGTGCACAAATAGGACTGCCAAATAGAAGCTAGCTAGATAACGTTAGCTAACCAGCTTGTTAGCTAGCTAGCTATTTAGCATTGCTTTGCTCTGCCCGCCATCTTTTGAAAGGAATATAATTATAATCTGTGGTAATAGCTAGCTCGCCAGCAACTTTTCACCTCACGGTTTGAGTTATATATTGTGATTTTGATGTGTTTCAGAGGTTAGGGATTGCTTGTTGTTTCAGTCTTACTGTTAATAAATTGCCAGGCAACGCGGTACTCTAGGCAGATAACGCTAGCTAGCTGTTAGCTAGTTAGCTTGCTATGTCTGCTAGCTAATAGCTACCTTTCATTGCATTGGTAGCTAGCTACCTATCAAGCTACGCGTTAGTAAATAATCTGGTTTGCACTTACGTTTGCTTAGTCGGCGCTATAACTAATTTTATAGTTAACGTTAGCTTGCGAATTTCCTGTTGAAATTTTGATTCCAATAAGCGTTATAACCGACAGTGAACGTAAATTTCAATTTTGTCAACTCATTAGCTTTCAATCCAACTTAGTTAGCTAAGTTAGCTATCTAGCTGTCACTGTCTTATTCTGTTCGCTAGCTAGCTAGTAGTAACTGTTACTAGTAACATTTAGCATCGGGTCCGCTAAAAACATCTACTAGGAAGCTAGCAATCAACGTTAGCTAACCTACATAAGTTGCCTTCATATTCATTAAACAATCTAGCTATGTAATGAGTACTTTCATATTTGATTTACTTAGCTAAAGTTAATTTAGCCAACGTAATAACTCTTTTGCAGATGCGATTATGAGATATTCCTGCCACTAGCCGAGAGTAGTTAGATCTTTACTGGCAATGTGTGTGCATGCCATCTCAGCGCTGGTGAGGTACAACTTGGCAAGACCTGATATGGTGTCCCACTGAGTTATACTGCTATTTTTGAGAGGAGTTAGGCAATTAAGAGGCTTGACTGAAGTTACCTGTTTGATACAAGCGGCACCTGTCTCCTCCTCTGCCAGTCTTATTGTTCTGTCTGTACTGGACTAACCAAGCTGTGTTTCTTCTGTCTACTACTACTTTATTCATTCTCACTACATACTTTATTAATCCCAGAGGGGAAATGGCACTGTACTATATATAGAGACTAGACTATACAATACACACACATGTATATAGAGATATAATCATGCTTCAGAAGAACGAGTGTTCAACAAGGGGAGAGATTCCTATGGATGCTTAGTTTCAAGATTGATTCCAGTGTCAAGTATCACTCCACTTGGCAGTCCATTCCAAGAGCATCAACACCCACCAAACTGGAAAAGTCTGATGGTGGCTGGTACAAAGGACCTCCAGAGCCTCTCTTGAGCACTGTGGCAAAATCAGCCTCTTGGCTGAAGGTGCTCCTCTGCTTGCCCGGGAAGTCATGTAGGGGGTGAGCGACATTGTCCATTATGGCCAGCATTTAGCGACCATTCATCTCTTCCCCCAGGACAGAGTCCCTCCCACACCATTTGTCCCCCCTGATCAGCTTGTCCATCCGATTGGCGTCCGCTGCTTTGATGCTGCTGCACCTGCACACAACCGCATAGAAGATGGCACTCTCAACAACGGACTAGTAAAACCTGTTCATCATTGCTCTACATACATCAAAGGACCTGAGCCTCCTCAGGAAGTATATTCAGCTCTGTCCCTTCTTGTATTTGGGATCAATGTTTCCTGCCTATTCCAGCCTGTTGTCCAGGTGCACTCTTAATTACTTGATGTCTGGATCACATCAACATCAGCCTCTTGGATGGAGACAGCGGAAGTCCACCATCTCCCTGGTCTTGGCTACATTAAGCTGCAAGTGGTTCTGCTTGCATCACTCAACGAAGTCCTCCACCAGGCCTCTGTATTCCATCTCCTGTCCCACTCTCACAATTCAACAATGGCAGAATCGACCCCTTCTCGTTGCAGATTCATGCTAAAGGTTTCTGTCTGTCCCTCCAGAGGCAGATTGTGTCGCCATACAGCCACTGGTAGAGGAGGAGGGCAGATGTAGGTGGGGCCGCAGTAGTGGTAGAAGACTAGAGTGGTCGTTTTGGGTAGAGGATCCTGGAGGAGTGTTGGGCAGAAGACCCTGTGTTAAACGTATCGAAGAATAGGTTTAACTTGTCTGCCCTGGCTAGACTTCTACTTACTAACCAGGCTGTGTTCTCTCTGTTTGGCAGGGCAGCTGTGCAATGGGATGTGAGAGTGGCTGGAGGACTACGGAGCAGAAAGAGGAGTCCTGTTTCCACTGAAGACCCCAGACACACGCCCAGACGTGCAACACGCCCGCCGGGAGGAAGTAGGAAGTAGGACCTCCCTCCGGAATCAGGATGTCTGCTCCGCCCGAGGCTGCCCCGACCGTCGTCAATCCTACGCCCCCGGAGACGTCCAATCCCACCAAGCCGGGCAGGAAGACCAACCAGCTGCAGTACATGCAGAATGTTGTGGTGAAGACCCTGTGGAAACACCAGTTCGCCTGGCCCTTCTACCTGCCTGTCGACGCCATCAAACTCGGCCTGGCTGTAAGTCTATCATTGGTCTATTCAGGGGATAGGGGAGTATGAAATACTGATGAAGAAGGTACAATATACAGGATGTCTGATCCATACAGTGGAATAATCAGTAGCCAATATCTGATCATATGGCATATGTCTGCCCAGTATATCTGTCAAGTAAATACTCAACTCTGAAAGGCTCTTTAGCTCTCTCATTTGCTGATATGTGACATAATGTTCTATTCTAGTCTACTAGGAACATGTACACCTTTTGTGGGTAGGGTTTACGTTTTTGGTGATGCCCTCTTAGGTGATGTTTCAAGTCCTGGTTGAAACAGATTTAGACTAGTTTCTGTCATCTGCTCAATCTCAGTCTGTCTCTCTCCGGTCTGACGTGTGTAACCTGTGGGTGCTGGGCTGCAGGACTACCACAAGGTGATCAAGAGCCCCATGGACATGGGCACCATCAAGAAGAGGCTGGAGAGCAACTACTACTGGAGCGCCAGCGAGTGCATGCAGGACTTCAATACCATGTTCACAAACTGTTACATCTATAACAAGGTACACACACACACACACACACACATACACACACACACGCTACTAGAGCGCTGTTGAGTGCTTGCGGGACAACAGGATGTTCGCCTACTTTTTCCAACTACAACTTTATCACTTTGTCTCCAACAATGTAAATGGTACTGACCATATACAAGCTTAATACGGCTTGTTTCCGCAATGGAGGTGGTTCGATGACTAGGCTCACGCAAGGAGTAGTTTGATTAAGTACCTGTAGACATGGACTTGATCCTAAAGCTAACACCTTTGTTTTAGCTTAGGTGGACATTTGTCATTTAACATTTGGACATTTCCTTCTGGCAGAAGACCAGAATGTGACACCCCTTTCAATTCTATTCAAATTGTCTGATCTTTTCCACTCCCCAGCCAACAGACGACATTGTGCTGATGGCCCAGGCCCTGGAGAAGATCTTCCTGCAGAAGGTGGCCCAGATGCCCCAGGAAGAGGTGGCTCTGCTCCCTCCAGCCCCCAAAGGCAAGGCCCGCAAACCAGCTGGCCCTGGCCAAGGTAACCCTCAGCCCTAGCCTACCAGGCCAATCCCTGGCCCTCTGCTACCCTTACCCCTGGCCCCAGCTCCATCCCTTTATTACCTCCATCCCTTAAATACCTCCAGCCCTTTAATACCCCCAGCCCTTTAGTACCCCCAGCCTTCCCCACCTGTTACCCCAGACCTGTCCCTAGTCCCCCTCCTACCTCCACCCCTGGCCCTATAGTACTCAGCCCTGGCCCTCTGTTACCGTTGCCTATCCCACCTGCCTCAGCAGTCTTCTGGAACCAGAGCTGCCCCCCGCCCCCACCCAGCCAACACCCATCCTGACAGACACCTCACCTGCTGTTACCTGGGGAACACAGACCGCAACCCACAGAGGCTGATTACTTCACATCAGACAAGAATGTTAATGAGCAGTGTTGCTTTGGAACCCTTCGTGAGTAACTTGTGTGTGTGTGTGCGTGCGTGTGTGCGTCCAGTGAGCCAGCAGGCTGAGTCGTCGGCCTCCCCCCCGGCCTCGTACCCCAGCACCCCACCTCTCGTCTCTCAGACACCCGTCATCTCAGCCACACCCGCACCTGTGCCAACCGTCACTTCTGGCTCCGCCACCCCCACACCTGCCCCTGCGCCGCCCACACCCGCCATGATGCCCACGGCACAGCCAGTCGTCAAGGTAACGGCCACCACATTGTCACGCGTTTGTACGTCTGTGGCTGTCCAGACCACATGATCTGACACGCCTGTAAACTGCGAAGGTGACGAGGAGAATCAGGCTGCTGATGTGAGGTGTGTGTATGTGTTTGTGTGTGTGTGTGTGTGTCCGTCCTCCCCAGAAGAAGGGAGTAAAGAGGAAAGCGGACACCACCACCCCCACCACGTCCGCCATCGCGGCCAGCAGGAGTGACTCCCCGCCCCTCGAGACCAAGCAGGCCAAGCTGGCATCCCGTCGTGACAGCGCCCCGCGCCCCCCGAAGGCGCCTCGCAAGGAGGAGGAAGGGGGAGAGGCGGGCACCGGGGGGAAGAAGGCCCGGGGGGGCAGCGGGGGTGGCGGTGGCGGCGGCGGCGGCCTGGGGGAGCAGATGAAGCACTGCGACACCATCCTGAAGGAGATGCTGTCCAAGAAGCACGCGGCGTACGCCTGGCCCTTCTACAAGCCCGTCGACGCCGAGGCTCTCGAGCTGCACGACTACCACGAGATCATCAAACACCCCATGGACCTCAGCACTGTCAAGGTAACGCACCCGCACACACACACACACACAGAGCATCTTCCACGGTAGGGCCGAACGGTGCCGCGTCGCGGAGCCGTGGGAACGGTCGCCGTTTCTGTTTCCATCTCTCAGGCTGCTAGAACCCCCAGGCGGCGAGCGATGTGGCGCTTCCGCGACGGCGTCCCTTTGTGTGTGTGTCATAAACACGCCGGTTGTTATCGCTCCCCGTTGGGTTTTGCTCTTGTTCTGTTCTGACGCACTTCTAAAACCTACAGCGGTTCTTAAGATACAAGTACAGCGACGGGCTGTAGGAAGAGCTTATTGTCTTATTTGGACAGCCTGTGTAGATAGGAAACATTCAACACAGAAATTCAAGGAAGGGTAATGGAGCAAAGCAACCATTTTTACAGTAGTCACTTATTTTTCACTGGACAATACGTCGCCTTTGTCACAATTCAATCTACAGCCTTCTCCCCAAACGCTGTATAGATACCTAGTTAAAACTGACCTTAATGCCGGGCTCACACTACAGGATATTTAAAATCCTAACCAATTTCGAAATCGGGTTACATCACACACATAAGGAGAATCTTAACAGATATTCTTCTTGCGCATCTCATACGAGCACACACAGCAAGATTTGAAAATAACGGCTCATCACACACTACAGGATCTTATCGTGCCTGAGGGAGCAACGAACCACTGGTCTCGCCGTCTCACTTGTAAAGTCAGGACGTAATAAACTTAAATATCTAACTTGTTTGATATTATCGGGGCCGCCCCGATGGGTCTGCGAGCCGATCGGGAGGTATAAGATTGGATCTGTAAACACCTCACATCACAAGATAATCTGGACCGATCATCGGCCTCGACCAACGTTCCAGACCAGATTTCTCCTCCGATTGTCGGGAGGGGTGAATAGGGGATAAATCGGCCCAAAAATCCTTTAGTCTGAGCCCGGCATAACGTGAACAGTTCTGCTGCACTGAACGCGGTTGGTCTACAAGCGTGCTGCGCGCGGTCAGCACGCGTTCCACGCCAAACCGTTTCCAGGTGGAAACACCAGTTGGAACCGTTCCCCTCTGTGCTCCGAACCGTTCGGCCCTGAGGTGGAACAGCTCTGTTATTGTCCTCAGTTCAAGTAGTCTGATGGTGGTTGTCTCTGCTCAGAAAAAGATGGATGGCAGAGAGTACCCAGACGCCCAGAGCTTCGCCACGGACGTCAGGTTAATGTTCTCCAACTGCTACAAGTACAACCCTCCAGACCATGAGGTGGTGGCCATGGCACGCAAACTACAGGTAGGACCACCACCTCACCTGGGTGTGTATGTGTGTGTGGGGGGGTAATTCTGTGTGTGAACACTTGTGTGTGTCTGTGCCTAACCCCCCTGTGTGTGTACCTTCCTTTGTATGTCTGCGTTTGAACACTGCGTGTGTGTCTGTGTGTGTGCTTGTGAACCTCCCTTTGTACGTTTGTGTTTGAACACTCCTCTGTGTGTGTGTGTGTGTGTGTGTGTGTGTCTGTGCGCGTGTGTGTGCGGCAGGACGTTTTTGAGATGCGGTTTGCCAAGATGCCAGACGAGCCAGCGGAGGCCGCAGCACCCCCGGTGGTCAGTAAGAGCACGGCGAGCAGCGACAGCAGCGCTGGCTCCTCCTCCTCAGACAGCTCCGACTCCGAGGAGGAACGCGCTACACGATTGGCTGAGCTACAGGAACAGGTGGGCTCTACCAACCTCGGACCAAGACCCCCCGCGTCCTGCAGGGATGGACCGCCCCCCCCTCCCCCATGTCTGCCCTGTAGTGTAGCACAGCCAGACTAGTGTTTAGACCAGTCAGACTGAAACAGGCCACACAGACCCACAGTGTACATATCACCGAGTAGAACCTTGTAAGAGAACACCAACTAGTAGCCCTCTGAGAGCTAGAGACCAAAGCGCCGGAGCAAACCCAGGTGAGAACCCTCGGGCAGGTCTGAGAGCCATGTAGGCTGCTCTACCTGCCGGTCATCCACAGAAGAACCCCCCCCCCCCCCCCCCGGCCACCACTACCACCACCACAGAGACAGCCAGAGTCTCCTGCTGTAGGCTATGTAGACAGGGCCCTGGTACAGTCTTCACTGTGGCTTGCATGTCGACACTGTAGCTCAAGCTTGGAGAAGCCAAGTCCATCTGGCCCGCCCGGTCCGGGCCAGGCCAACAGAGTTGAGCTGTGTTTCTGATGTTAACTGCTGTGTGGAGTGTGTATCTCTGACCCCTCACCCCCCTCTGGCTTTCTACCCAGCGGTTCACTCAGGAGCACCCCACTGCTAACAGGGCGGGGGAAAAAAACGGGTGTGCCAAACGTTTCCAGGTGATTTACCTCTTACTTCCCAGTCCCACAATCCTCCTTGTTCATACTGCACCTTGGTTAGAGAGCGCTAGGGGTGAGGGGTGGGGGGGTAAGGCGGAGTACAGGGGATGAGGGGGTATGTAGACGGCAGTGAGGTAGATTAGGGGCATCAGGTAGGGGTAGGAGTTATCTGTCGAGGCTTCTGTAGACTAGGCAGTATCTAAAGGCTTTAGACATTGCTACATGCTACATGTCGGCTGGGAGAGGGAAGGCTGGGCCTGGTTAGGGCTGGATGGTGGCTGGTGAGGTTAGCCGCTTAGTTAGCAGTGCTTCTGTTGCCTGTGGCTGTCAAGTCAGAGGTGTGTCTGGTCTGATAGCCTCAAGTATAGCTCCAGGGGATAGCTGCATATAATGGGAGATGAGACAGACAGTAGATGAGTCAACCCAATTTGAGCCAGTCTTGTTTTTTGTTCTGTTCTAATTACCTATGTGTTTTATCCCAATATCAATCAGTGCTTGTCTCCTGTTCTGCTCAATCAGTGTGTTAGCGTAGTAAAGTGCTAGTCCAGACTCAGATATTAATGTTGAAATACTGAACTATCCCTTCAAAATGTTGGCTGCATCCAGGCCAAAGGTGTGGCCCGCTCCTTCCTGACCATAGAGACAACCTTGTAGGTGCATTCATGCCATTCATGTGAAAATGCTACTGGTGAAGCCATTCTCCAACCTCTCTACTGGCTGGTCCCACTGAGGGCTAGGGAATTTTTGATTACAATTCTTCCTGCCTTTGATCTAGTCTGCATAGTAACAGTAGATATTCAAGGGATAGATCACTTTTTCAACTTTGTTCTTAAGAGAAGTGGGTAATTGAGGCCATCAGTTTCAATAATACTTAGGGATGTTAACAATGAATCAATAAGCGATTCATGGTCGTTAAGCATTTGCTTCGAGCATGTGAAATTTACTCGATCTACTATCAAACAACGTGGTCTACTATCAAACGTGTTTGATAGTAGATCGAGTAAATTTCATGTGTTCGAGCAAATCCTTACGACCATGAATTGCTGATTAATTAGCAATTAACAATCGATTAATTGTTAACATCCCTAAGTCATGCTCAAAATTCTAACAAGCCTGAACTTTAGGTTTCTCAGGAACCCTAATGTGGATTAAAAACCTGTCTGGATTTATCAGCGGGTATAGATGAGTATACAAACAGTGAACTATCCCTTTAAGTTTGGCATCATAATCGTGAGTAACTGTCAATGATATCAAATCAGATGTACCTGGGGGGCCAACAGCGAATCATATCATATGCTGAAGGGCCAAGTAAAGGGTGATTTCTGAGTGATTCTAGCGTCTAATTCACCATAGAGATTAAAATGAGGTATCTCGCTCCTGTACAAGTCTGTCTGGGAGAGACATTCATGCTAAAGCTACACTCAGCAGTGTGACACACTCCAATACCGCCCCAGACACTTGCAACTCATCAGACCATTTGGGTGAGCTTTCTCGGTCTGCGCAATGTCTTACTAGTCCGTATGTGTCCGGGCTTGACGTCACACTCCACTGCTGAGTGTCCTGGCATTTCTATGGCCTTAAAGGAGTAGTAAAGGGAAAATGCATGTTTAGCCCTGTTTTAAGGTTACTTATGATCATATACAATGGTTCAGATCAAAACGTTGACAAAGCTAGCATTTTTGAGAAAGTTGATATTGCTCTACCACCGTTTTGGTCATACAATGGATGTGGATGGGCATCTTGAAAAATCATTCAAAAACATAAACTTAAACTCTCGATTTCAAAGACAAGAAGCTCACCGAGGGTGTAATTTGTGCCTGTTGGTGTTCTGACATCAAATTCGCCGCAAAGTATGAATCCTGTAGGGTTTTATTGATCATTTTAGGAAATCCATTGACTTGTATTGAAGCGACTGTTGTAGATGTGTAGATCAATCCGCAGAGGGGATTCTGGAAGCGGAACTACTTACGGTAGCTATTGTTATTGTTTATGTTGCTAGGCTACCTAGTTTGCGGAAGTTTACACACATGTGCTGCGACTAAATAGTTCTATGCTAAATGTTTTAAAAAGCCTGAAATCGAGAGTTTAACATGTTTTTGAATGATTTTTCAAGGTGCCCATCCACATCCATTGTATGACCAAAACGGTGGTAGAGCAATTATCAACTTTCTCGAAAATGCTAGCTTTGTCAACGTTTTGATCTGAACCATTGTATATGATCATTAGTAACCTTAAAACAGGGCTAAACATGCATTTTCCCTTTAATACTCCTTTAACCCGGGATGGAGTGGCTGGAGAGGTGATTGGTTACTGCTCCCTCAATAGAGATGCGGCTACTTCTTTCATCCCTGCCTCCTGGTCCGCCTGCGTCCCGTGGCGCTGCGCTGGTCCACTCAGCTGCAGACTGTTGGCGCCCCCGCTCAGACCAGCACCGCATGTCCAGACGCCTGCAGCTGACTGGACCAGCGCTCCCTCCAGAGTCGACGGGAGGAGGGCTAGGACGCAGACCTGTCTGTCTGTTTGCTAACTCCAGAGCTGGAATGTCGGCTGATAGCCCCTCCCCCTTCTCTCTATCTCTCTATCTTTCTCTCTCGCTCTCTCTCTCTGCCCCGCCCGTCAGCTGAAGGCGGTCCATGAGCAGCTGGCCGTCCTATCACAGGCTCCGGTCAGCAAACCAAAGAAGAAGAAGGAGAAGAAGGAGAAAGACAAGAAAAAAGAGAAGGAGAAGGAGAAACCTGCCAAGGCGAAGGTGGAGGAGGAGAAAAGGCCTAAAGCTGCCCAACAGACCAAGCCAGCCAATCAGAAGAAAGCTCCAGCCAGGAAAGCGAACAGCACCGTGACCGCTACCAGGTACCAGGCCTCTGTCTGTCACCTGTGACCCCTTAACCCCGCCTGTCCCCTAACCACGTCTGACCTCTGAACCCTTATCCTCTGCTAGTCCCTCCCCACCCTAGCCTGTTCAGATCAGCCTGCAACCAAACCTTCTAACACGCGTATGACACTCGTCCCCAGGCAACCGAAGAAGGGTTCAAAGGCGGGGCCAGCAAACGGCGAGGAGGGGGAGGAGCCGTCCCTGCCGATGTCGTACGACGAGAAGCGGCAGCTGAGCCTCGACATCAACCGTCTGCCCGGCGAGAAGCTTGGCCGCGTTGTGCACATCATCCAGTCGCGTGAGCCCTCGCTGCGAGACTCGAACCCGGACGAAATCGAGATCGACTTTGAGACGCTGAAGCCGTCGACGCTCAGAGAGCTGGAGAGATACGTCAAGTCCTGCCTGCAGAAGAAACAGAGGAAGCTGCTACGTAAGACCTGGCTGTCTCTCTGCTTGTGTCCACCATTTCCATCTCTCTATCCATCTCCATAACTCATTCCTTCTCTTCTTCCGCTCTCTGTTTTCTGTCTAGTGTTTGACAGCTTGTCTGAAGGTTTTGTTATTTTGTCCAAATGCTCTACAGACCCTTTATGATCTCCCTCTGCTCCCTGTCTGTCTGTCTGCTTGCCTGTCTCTTGTCTGCCTGCTGGTATTTGCCTGTCTGTCTTGTTGTTCCTTGTGTCCCCTCCGGTCAGTCATACTGTCTCACCTCCCCCTGTTGACAGACGTCCATAAACGCCAGTAGGGGTTAGAGTTCAGTGGTTAGAAGGTAGAGGTCATAGATTGGGTGGGAGTAGGTGCTAGGGGGTGGAGTTAGTGCTGGTGCCACACCTGCCAGGTGCTGATGCCCTGCTGTGTGTCCTCCTGCAGTGGGTTCTGGGGAAAAGAGTTCCAAGTCTAAGGAAGAGCTGGTTCAGGACAAGAAGAGAGAGTTAGAGCAGAGACTACAGGATGTGAGCAGACAACTGTATAACAACAACAGCAAGAAACCGCCCAAAACAGGTACCTGTGCTTCAGAGCTCTTCCTGGTGCAGGCTGCCACCTTGGGCTGGAGGCTCCGATAGGCTAGAGAGAGACCAGACAGGCTAGGGAGAGCAGGACACGCAGGTTTGAGGGACAGAAAGACTGATCAACATAGAGATACACATGCTAGTAACAGCATGTTATTACAGGGTAGAGAGACAGATAGGCTAGAAAGACAGGCTAGCGTGAGAGACAGACAGGTTAGATGGGCTGGAGAGATGAACAAGATGGAGGTTTGTCAGGTGACGGGTCTTGAAATCAGGAATCTTCTCAGTTAATCTCCCTTTACCCTAGGCCCTGGGTCTAGATCCTGTAACCTAGGCCCCGGGTCTAAATCCTGTAACCTAGGCCCTGGGTCTAGATCCTGTAACCTAGGCCCTGGGTCTAGATCCTGTAGCCTAGGCCCCGGGTCTAGATCCTGTAACCTAGGCCCCGGGTCTAGATCCTTTAACCTAGGCCCCGGGTCTAGATCCTATAACCTAGGCCCCGGGTCTAGATCCTATAACCTAGTCCCCGGATCTAAATCCTGTAACCTAGGCCCCGGGTCTAGATCCTATAACCTAGTCCCCGGATCTAAATCCTGTAACCTAGGCCCCGGATCTAGATCCTGTAACCTAGGCCCCGGGTCTAGATCCTGTACCCTAGGCCCCGGGTCTAGATCCTTTAACCTAGGCCCCAGGTCTAGATCATGTGACCTGGGCCCTGGGGTGACCTTGAGTTTGTGTCCATCGCAGGGCAGAAGGCTCTCTGCTGGGTAGGGGGGGTCATGTTTCTAGTATCCATGGTCCACTCCTCTCACGCTAGACAGACTCATGTTCTCTGTCTTGGGCGTCCGCCTCCCTCTTTCTGACTGCATGGATGGCAGCCTCTCCTTCACTACTCCTCACCAAAGCTGTGGCTGTGTGTCTTTTCACTGTCACGACACCGCTGCGCCAACGTGTGTGCGCGCATGCGTGCCTGTTTGTTAACGACTCTGGCGTGTCCTCTCCCCTCACAGAGAAGGCGGCGAGCGGAGCAGCGGGGGGCGGAGCCTCTCGTCTGAGTGGCAGCAGCAGTTCCTCCGACTCTGGCAGCAGCAGTTCCAGTGGATCCAGCTCAAGCAGTGACTCAGACTGAACCTCTCACACACATGCGCACACACACACACACACGCACATATACATATATGCTTACACACACACACACACACACACACAAAGGCGCACTCTCCTAAAACACACAGACACACACACTGAACCACACATACACACCCTGAGTGTCTCAGCCTGGAGCCCTGAGGGCCACCTGGAGGCGGCCAGCCTGAAACCAGACTGTACATACGTCCCCCGAGGCCCTCTAGGTCATTTAACCCTTTTATAGCTAATAGTGCTCATTTCCCCTGGAGGACCTTTCTAAGAGGAACAACAGACTTCTGATGCTGAGGATCTTGACCATGTTTTGTATGTAGACGCCTGTAGAGCCAGACAGACAGTAGGATCAGAGTGAGAGTGTTGTAGCTGACTGACCCTAGTCTCCGTGTGTTGTGCTGCCCTCTAAGGGAACCGCCCGGTATCACCGGAACGTCGCCATCCCACTTCCTCTGCCGACAGGAAGAGAAAGGTGTCACTTGCTCCTGGTGCTCCCAGCTGACCTTATCTTGGGGGCTGTCGCTGTAGCCCTACGGAATCCCGGACAACACTAAGACACACCTCCATATAGCAACAAGAGCTCTCTCTCCCTTCCCCAGGCAGACGTCTGCTGCCACCCACCCCACCAACACAACATTCCAGAAGCATGTTTGGTCTGAACGGTTCCAGCCAGGGCTGTAAATAATGGCTCTGGATACAGCCATGGATTAACACAGACAGTATCGCCATGGTTACAACACAGACCGAATCACCATGGTTACAGTATATTCTTGGTTATTGCTCTAATCGCAGGATGTGAATGATGATGTCATTGAAATGTTCAGTGGATTTAAAACGGCTTTGTTTTTAGTGACTTCTGTCTCTGTCAGCCTCCCATGAGCCTCCCTAGCACCTCTTTAGTCTCCAGGTTCTGTCGGACCTCTTGTACGTCTGCAGCCCCGGGTGGGAGCGCCTGTGCAGAGCCCACGCCCACAAGGTCAACAATGGGACGCTAGCTAACTGAACACTACTTTTCCATGTTTCTTTATGGGTTGTGTTGATATCTTATTTGTGTCTCATATTTTTGTACCAGTGTTTGTTTTGATATTCCCCCACCCCCTATCCCCAGGGCGTAGGGCTGATCAGACTGATGTTAGGGTTGTTAAATAAACTGCCCCGACAGACAGAACTGTACGAGTCACCTCTGATTCTTCACTGATCAGCTTGTGTGATTGGTCTGAAGTCATTTATTCGGAAAAGAAACTAAGGCTATGTTCAACTTATTTCCTAGATCTCTCCTCTAGTTTTAGCTGTTTCTGTCTCTTACACTTGTCTCTCTGCCAGTGATGGGTATATCTGCCACCTGCCATGTCTGCTAACTGTCATTTCTGAATGTAATACAATGCTTTTGTTTGTTTGTTTGGGACACAGATTCTATTGAGATTGAGATGTTTTCATTTCCTATTCTGGTGAGTGAACACTAACTGTAGCCCGGACACCGCTAGGTTCTGTAGTATTTGTGTGGACAACACATTTAAAACGAGTTAATTAGTTTAATGATCAAAGGGGGTTGGTCTGTTCAGAGTAAAAGTCAGCCTTTTTTCTTTCTGTTTGAACATTACAAAGACCTGTAAATCAAGCTAGTAAACTATGTTGTGATTTGCAATCTGGTCTTCCTGCCAAATTCAGAATCTTGTCTTCAGCGTGTTTGTTGACCATGTACACCTGTGGTGTCTGAATTATAACTGCTCTGGCTCTGTGGTGTCTGAAGTGGGAAGCGTGCCTGTCTCCCATAAGTCCTTTGGCCAGCCAGTGGTCAGTAACGGTGACGTTCAAACGCCCGGCGGCCCCACAACTCTGAGTCAGCTGAATTAGCTGAGTAAAACATGGATGAGGATATGAGTAGAGGTATTTTCACCATATCCACTCATTTGTTTTTAGATCATGGTCAATTTATAGTTGATTTTATATTTTAATTAAATGATTTTATGTATTTGCATGCACTCCGACTGATAACTTTCTCAGATATTCTTTGAGCACTGTATAGTATCTTGTGTAGACAGCAGTCCTGGAGAAAACGTCACCCTCATCCAGGCCACCTGGGGGAGAACAGACAAAGCTGAATGATCTGATGTAATTACTTCTATGGGATCCCTTATTTTCTGAGTTACTTTGTTTTCATAAATAAACTACGTAAACGTACACTGCTGCTGTGTGGTTCTCTGTAGAAGGCCTCTGACGCTTCATGGCTTATTTCCACTGAGGTGCACTAGCTTGGTTTATGTATCACTGCTGAACGGGAGGGTGTCTTAACAGATAACTGCCCCTCTGGGTTCCCCTCTGAGCAAGGCTGCTGTGAAGTTATCTGTAGAAGGCCTCTGATGCCTAATCGTTGAGTTCTACAACAAAGGGCAGCCTGGGCAAGTTGTGAGATCACAGAATGGAAGGGATGCTTAAACCTGTTGGTGCCTGACAGCTAGTCTATGACAGCCTGGTTTATCTCAGCGTGGATGGAGGTCAACCTTTATCAAACTGCTGGAGAGGAGCAGGTGTTTTGTGTTCATGGTACATATAAGCTCTAGTGATCTGGCTACTTGATATGTTAAAGCTTAAACATGCTTCTCTTGCTGTCATGGCATGGTGGCATGTGTCTTTCTCTTTCACGCAGAAGACTTGGCTGTATAGTCACTGCTGGGGCCTCAGCTTCTTGACGGATTCTGAGTATTAGGCTACAGTTAGATGTTGCAGAGATGGAAATTTGCATAGATTGTTGAGTGCCTCCAACTGGGAGGTATAATAGCTTAACTTCTTTCAAAATATGAACCACAATGTATAATTTATTCACAATAATACTGCTATAAAGCATGCTTACATGAAAGTGAAAGACATTTAACACTGCAACGCCTCATAAAGCCCCATAACAGCAAGTTACATGAGACATTTTCTGACAGGTCACAACATGAAATCCATTTCCCATCAGCAACATTTTCAGAGCGTCGCTTGTAGTTCTCCTGTCAATCAGGGCAGCTGTCACATAATCCGACAGATCCTGGAGCGGCCGCCGTCAGAAGAGGCATCCAGGGTGCGTTTGTCCCGCACCACCACGGCCTGGTTCCCAAACTGACTATACAAAGAACTCTGACTACGGCTGAGGTAGTTTGTGGGTGGTGCTCGCTCCAGCTCTAGCTGCTGCTGTTGCCAGATGAGCAGCGATGTGTCCCTGTATCTGAGCCGAGCATAACCCTCAGATAGAGCTTTCTCTGCTAAAGGATATAGTCCCGACATATTACAGGCATAGGTCTCTCTTCAGGCCTGGGCTAAGATGTCGTGGTATCATCGTTGGTTGTCAGGCGGCAGGCCACATTCCGGTGGAGTGGGTGGGTGGTAGTCATGGATGTATTAGGTGGTAGTATTCTAGGTCCGAACACTACAATGCCTTGGGAAGTAAGCTCGGGTCACTAATGTGGTCACTGGTCATATAGTTACCAACAGAACCCGGCTAGCTTGCTAAGACGATACGCCAGCTACGGCACTCCAGACCAAATCGTGAAAAATGCTGACGACCTCAAGCCTCAAAATAGTAACGCGACCGTGTAGCTAGCTGCTCGCTAGCATCGCTTGTGTCCTCTAGGATCTCGAGGGGAAAAAAACAATGGTTGCTTTCAGAATAGTCTGGTAGGCAACTTGATAAACTGGCTAGATTTGGCACTTTTGTGTAGACCAAAAACCACTGGCGTTGTTGATGCCTATAGCAACGGTGCCCTTACAAATCTGTCCGGGTGGAAAAATTTCACAAACAGTTGTTCCATATGCCAACCTTTATTTACTTGCTTTTGTTGTCCCTTGACTTTAGTGCGCGAGACATCATACATTCGATGAAAGCAGCATACTCGTATATTACAACAGCAACCTTTTCAAATTATCCATACCACAAATAAAAGATATTACATTAACAGTGTAGTCCATTGTTATAGCCTATACCCGCATTCGGTGTAGTGAGGAGTTGAGGGCTTTAACAGTATGTTTAGACCACACTGTAAATAAATGTATGTTTAATTTAACGTTCACCGTGATGTACCAGTGACAAGCTAAAAGCCCAAAGGAAGAAAAAAAAAAAACACAGCACAATTGAATTTACATGTTCACTTCATCTGTCCAGTCATCTTTCATCTTGGCACTAAGAGACTCATGGTCTTGCAGGAAAGAGATTGTGGCATCCCAGCTGAATACAGGAGTCCCTGGTGTGCGCGCCCTCCAGAGAAGTAAACCGTGTCAGCAGTACTAGAAGCCTCCGGGACATGATCAGGTCACTTCTTCTTTGGCCCTGGCTCCATGGGTTGGCCAATGTCTTTCCCTCTCAGCTTCAGCCCTAGGAAAAACAGAGATGCAACACCTCAGACAACAGATACTTCAGGTCATAACACCCGTCATAGCTTGGCATAGGCATTATGCATAACAACAGTCATGCATAGCCAGACCTATCTCCACACTTTGTTTACGCTGTGCCAGCACTGGAGAAAGATAAAGGGGAAAAAACGCTGTATTTCTTTAAACATCGACCATCACAATCGTCTTGGACGGAGCTGGTCGGAGGTTGTTGTTGTTTGAGGGGACTCTCGTCGACACTTACTGGGCAGTAATAAACCCAATGACAAAACCTACATCTGATGAGTCAGACTATGCATCACAAATGTCAAGCCTTCACTTCAGTTCAATCAATTAATTTAAATCTCTATTGTCTACATATAAACATACTCTGTGTGTGTGTGTGTGTGTGTGTGTGTGTGTGTGTGTGTGTCAGTATATTAATTATACATAGCTATCAATACCAGGACTTGGAGAATCAATTCTGAAATGTAAAAATATTAAACTGTGATGCACAGAATCGTTTTCCCCCATAGCCCTATTCACTGACATATTGACCATTCCTTAAAATAATGTAACATAAGATAAAACACAGGTGTTACGCATTACATACTAATGATATGATTGCATCTTGACCAATCACCACGTTTGGCCAACAGTAGGCTACAGTATGTGAAATATTTCAAATGTTCTTCATTGCGCTCAATGGATCAGTTCAAAAAGCATGAAGATAGTGCTTTAAAATTGCAGGTAGCTCAAGCTGCAAACTATCCATGTATTTAAAATTATTGTTACTGACTTGTTTGACCAAGCTACACTCACCTATTGCTCTCTCGATCTTGATCATGACCTGGTTGTTAGGGATGGCCTTCCCGCACTCGTAGTCTGTTATGACCTGTGGCTTCTCGTTGATTCTCTATGAAAACAACATCACCACAGCTTTTAGACACACTGGCAGATCCCATTCTCAGAATCCAGAAGATTCCGTTTCTGTCTCTCTATAAGACAGGATGGGCAGTGGGCTGTGTGTGTGTGTGTGTTCTACTCACAGTGGCCAGGTCCTTCTGCGTCAGACCCTTGCTCTGACGTCCCTGCTGGATGACCTTGCCCACCTCCAGGGAAACCCTCAGGTGTTGCAGTTCCTCTGTCTCACGGTCCAGCTTGGCAGTGTTCTTGGTGATGACATGTTGTTTGTTTTGTCCTGCAGCCCCTGGTATGGAGGAGGAGGGGAGTTCAGATATTACACAACATTAGTGACAATATATAACCCCATTCCCTGTGCAAACTAGTTCTCCATTCTTTAAAAATGTTGTATGAGTGGTATGAGACGCAAGTCTGCCACCGAATGGTCTGGTTTGCAACTGAATATTCACTAAAACAACAGAGCACTATTATGGAATACATTCCTCATGTAGAGCTTTACTTAGTCATGGCAAAACATTGAACAGGGATGGGTAAATTGAGTTCTTACATTTCTTGGATGTTTCAAGTTCTTCTCCACGTCTCTGAGCAGCTGCAATAGCCTATAAAATAAAACAGCCGAAGGTTAATGGTGTATTCGTTTGTGGTCGGAGGTGGCAAGTCGCAAGTGGCAAAATACCTACCTCCGACCTGTGTGCATTCGAGCTATATACCATTATATCACAGTTACCTAGTTATATCTATATACCATTATATCACAGTTACCTAGTTATATCTAGTGCATTCGAGCAACTGGGGGCTGAGAAACATATCCGAATTTGCGACGAGGAAGTGCGAGTTCATGCGGTGTTTTATTTAATAATTCCTAGTAGCAAGTCGCAATTTGCCATCTTCCAGTTATAAACGAACGCACCATAACTATCCTGAAGCACATAGCTAGCTAGCTAGCTAGTAGCAAGGTGTTAATCGTCGTTTAATTTGTTAGCTAGTGGCCCCATCAGATCAATTGCCAGCTGCCAACTGATTAACTATAGCTAGCTAGCAAAGTGTTAATCGTCTAACGTTAGCTACCGTTTAATTTGTTAGCTAGTAGCCCTATCAGATCACTTGCCAGCTAACACTTGTGCCAACTGCGTTGACAGTGGACACAAACAAAATGGGAGCAAACCACCAGCTCTAGTGTAACGTTATATAGTTAGTGCAAGCTAAGAAGTGGGCACCTAACTTAGACGTGTGTAAATACGCTAACGTTAGCTACTGTTATTGCTAAATAAGCTCTCATAAAATAACATCTTATTTACAATCTAGCTAGCTAGATATGCTAGACACTTTATTTATCCCAAGGGGATAGCTAAATGACAATGGTGTGGGTTGGGAAAATGGCTAACTGGAATTGTTACTAGTTACACAGACAGCTGCTAGCTGGCTTGCTAGGCTAAAATAGCCATCTAGTGCTAGCTAGCTAGCTAGCAGACGGTACCTACCTGTTTGGACTTTGACTGCGCAGCAGTTGGACCTCTCTTCCTCAGCACGGTCACTGTGTCCCAGTCACTTTCTGCCATTATGAATCTTTGCCGTCACAATTTATGAAAATGTAAAACGGTTCGACGTATACAAATAGTGTCAATTTGTGGTTAGCTCCAACCAAGTTAACGTTAGCTAACGTAGCTTGCTAAGCTCGTTGAAGGAAGTGTGGAACGTGTCGTGGAAGTAGCTTCCTGTAACCGTACTCTCTGTAATAGTCCTCAGCACACTTTTCAGCACATAGTGGGAAATGTTTTTTTTTTCATAGTGGAAAAGGATTTCATAACATAAGGTAATGCTTTCATAAGACGTGTGTAAATGGTAAATGGACTGCACTTATATAGCGCTTTTCCACCTTAGCGGCACTCAAAGTGCTTTACAATGGCCTCTCATTCACCCATTCACACACCAATGGCGGCAGCTACCATGCAAGGCGCTAACCTGCTCATTGGGAGCAATTTGGGGTTAGGTGTCTTGCTCAAGGACACTTCGACATGTGGACAGACGGAGCTGGGATTCGAACCACTGACCCTTCGATCATTGAACGACCCGCTCTACCAACTGAGCTACAGCCGCCTCGGTAATTATAAGTAAGTAAGTAATTATACAATGTAATGTATACAATGCAATGTAATTATACAAAGTAATGTAAGTAATTATACAATTGTCAGCTAATTTTAAATGAGCAACGTTGAACAAGTCTAATTTTGGTATTTTGCAAAGCGCTAGCCCATCACATATAGCAGGCCTATCAGGTTTCATTTGAGTGCCCAAAGACCCAATAATGTATCACAAAGGCCAATCATACAATAAAAGAGAGATAATGGCCAGACGCTGGACATCTTCAAACCAGCCCTCAAAACCCATCTGTTCACTAAGATCTTGGATGGGCACCTTGAAAAATCTTTAAAAAACTGCTAAACTGTCGATTTCAAAGACAAGAAGCTCACCGAGGGGGTAATTGATGTCTGTTGGTGTTCTGACATCAAATTCGCCGCAAAGTATGAATCCTGTAGGGTTTTATTGATCATTTTATGAAATCCATTGACTTGTATTGACGCTGTAGATGTTTAGATCAATCCGCAGAAGGGATTCAGGAACTACTTACGGTAGCTATTGTTATTGTTTATGTTGCTAGGCTAGTTTGCGGAAGTTTACACACGTATGTGCTGCGACTAAATAGTTCTATGCTAAATATTTTTTAAAAGCCTTTCCAGATGAACTAGAATCTAACTTTATGGCAAATTATATGTCAGAACGCCAACTAACACCTCGGTGAGTTTCTTGTCTTTGAAATCGAAAGTTTAACATGTTTTTGAAAGATTTTTCAAGATGCCCACCCACATCCATTGTATGACCAAAACGGTGGTAGAGCAATTATCAGACTTTCTCAAAAGTGCTAGTTTTGTCAACGTTTTGATCTGAACCATTGTATATGATCATAAGTAACGTTAAAACAGGGCTAAACATGCATTTTCCCTTTACTACTCCTTTAAGTTAATAGCCTAGATTCATGTGCCCCTTTTGTTCTGGTCTGTCGTCTGTCTGACTTGTCTCTCCCTGTAAAGCGTCCTTTAAGAAAGGCGCTTATAAATAATAATAATAATAATAATAATAATACATTTTATTTGTTTTGCACTTTACATTTAGAAAAAAAATCTCAAAGTGCTATAAAACAGGTGTTTAAAAACAAAGTAGTTACAGCCAACTACATGGGAGGACAAAGAAAAACAAGATAAAATGAGAAAACAGGCATTTTAAAAACATGATATGGAGAACAAATGCAACCTAAGAAAACAGTCATGAAAATGTAATGTATGCTATTATTATTATTATTATTATTAATTTATTATTATTACCAAAAACGTAATCTTACTCTGACAATGCTGATAAGAAGATAACATTTGTCATGTTTGCTATTAATTTTCTCACAAAAAATTAGAATAGTGGTCATGATGGAGGTGCTGCATGTAGGCTATGTGACCCAAGGTGACTTAACCCTTCAAAAGTTAAGCATCCTTAATATTAACACTGATTGGCTTGTGAACTGATTGACATAAACATTGGACATATTTTGATATGGAAAAGCATGTTAGGACAGGCAACATATTGTTTTGTCAATACATGAGACAAACTCATTGTACAGTAGGTGTTGGATCAGTGGCCCAAAAATTGCCTCCAGCTACACTGAGTTTTCTGGCTGGGCTTTAGGCTGACCAGGATGTCGGTCTGACTAGAAGCTGTCAAATACATTAATGATAAAGCTTCACAAAAGGCAGGAAAATAGTTTTTATTCAATTGCTGTACAAAACTATGCAGGGAATTCCCTAACTTGATAGAATATGCCACAGCAATCCTTAATATGTCTACTACTGCAACAGTCCTTAATACTGTAGGTCTACTACTGCATGGACACAGGATTCATTTCTGGGTGTACATTTCTCTCTTCAGGTTGAGTCTTTAGTCTCTGTTTGATTAAGCTAATGCATTTACCAAAGTACCCTAGATTATACAGTGAAAACATGAACAGTTTCTAAAATTAATATAATACAATTTGTGGGCCAGTATACAAAAACTTAGGTTGTGCATATAATATACAAAATATGTCTGATTTTAATAATACAGAGAAATTTAAAAGTTTCTTAAACAAAATCCCTGATAAATGATGGTTCTTTCAGTCAGTCTGATCATACACATGCCAACATTCTTATATATTCAGAGAATAAAAATGTCACTGATCTGAATTATTACTAATTAATTGTTTTCAGCAATAGAAATGCCAAACATATCCTTCATAAAGAGGCGATGCACGCTGGTTTTGAAAAGAAAAAGTAACTTGATGAATCCGACAAGATCCATTTTATACTATTACTTGGTGAATAAATGAGAATGTTCCTTACTGCATACAAGCGTTTCTGCATTCTATACTCAGACTCTGAAAAGAAGGGCTGAGATGGTTTAGTTTCTACTGTTTGTGCTTTGAAGGTTTCATCCTCTGCATGTCTATGATCAGGTTGGTGTTTTCAGATGTTACATCAGAGCTGATTGGCTGGATGGTAACAGGCTTGAGGTTGATTGGCTGGAGGAAGGCAGGTGCATGTGACCGTGGGTGGGTCTGCCTGGCCTACAGCAGGGAGCTCCAGTCCAGCGTTCCCATAGCAATAAGTGACTGGCACATGGAGGAGGACAACCAGATCATCTCCACCAGCTTGTAGTGGAGGTAGCCCAGCGCAAACCCACATCCCACGTCCGTCAGGTGGTGTCGACCCAGAAGGATGCGGGACAGGCCTATTAGGAAGGCCCATAATATCAGCAGGACGCGCAGCGGAAAGGCCAACACCAGGTGGGCCAATAGGAAATTGGCTAGCATAGCAGCACGGCTGGCATGGGCTGCAGGGAACGAGTACACGTCCATCGCCACGTAGTCGAAGAAGCTGGGCGTCATCTCCCAGGGTCCTTTGCGCTTCACCAGTTTCTGTATCCCAGCGACAGTCATGACATCCAGCAGGAGCGCTGAGAGGGAGGGAGAGACAAGTGAGGGTTAACCCTGAACCCCACCCCCTACCACAACACTAACCCCATGAACGTAATCTAACCCTGGGAAACTGTATTTAACTAGGCTATAGGTCGAGACCATAGGTCTAACTACTGAGATGCACAGATAAAGATACCCTTTTATTTACATCTAATATTTCAATTATTTTTTCTTAATTAGTTGTCAAATCAGTTTCAACTGAGAGACCAGATTTGAGAGGATACAGAAATATCACAGAAAATAGCCCCACAAGCGTTATTTAATAGCCTACTCTGAGAATAGAAAAAGCAATGGGGGCTACAGCCTATTAATATGCCTGGAGTCAGTGAGCCAAAGCACAGCGTTGTGGGAATAAGAAACGGACAGTAGACCGAAGCCGCACAACTTGTTTAGTATGACTTAGGCTATAGGGCTGAACAGTTAACACAGGTCACACTGAACCAGACTAGTTACATAGCCTACCAAGCAGCAGATTGACCAGGACCTCTTGGCCAGCGAACGTGTTGCTCCTGGTCAGACAAATTAGGGTGCCACAAACCCACGGGATTCCGTGCCCGGTGAACGCCAGCAAGTTAACCATGGAGCGCGCGCCGCCGCACGAGGACGTAGAATACGCGCAAACCCCGAGCCGTTTAGACAAGCAGATGTCGATGGCTAGAAGAGAGTTCATGGCAATCTCTCTGAAGGATGGATTGAGCTGCATGCAGTCCTCCTCCGGTAGATCCTTGCGGTCTTTGGTGCCTTCTGCCGGCTCCTGCGGCGCGCTCTCCGGCTGCTGATTTGGGCAAGAATGTTGGTGCCTCGCCGCTCCCGGCCGCCGCGCGCTCCCCCTCGGAGCCTCAGGTCCTGCTCGGGGCGATTGATTCAACGACATAAACTCCGGTCTGTTGAGGACATTCCGGTCTCGTCGGGCTCGACTCTGATTAACTGGCATTTTGGGTTCCCAGCAGCCTGATATCCGACTATATCAAGTCAGTCAACTGACTGTTCCTTTCTACGATGGGAGAGGGCCACTACAGCCGTGGCTCCGCGTTCTGCAGTGATATCAAGTGTTGCTCCGATTCCGAAGCTTCCAACTCAGTTCCTTCTATAAATAGATCTACTGCCCTTCTTATGTGCTCCTGCACGTGGCTCCTCCGTTTCAACTGTTTGTCGACTGACTCAGCCTAAATGACTGTCAGCCCTAACTTTTATCTGAAAGTGTGTGACACAACAGTGGCCTGCAACGTCGCAAATAGATAAGATACATTAACGAGCAGTTTGTTCCCACACCTTTTTGATTTAACTAATTAAGAGAATTGGTAGGCTATAGGCTAGGCTAAATGCAACTAAACACCCAACAACAACCAATATTCAAGCTTAGCTTTATTAATAACCAACAATATCAAGAGCTTCAGGTAGGCCTAATTGTCAATTTTCAGTCTATTTTAGGCTCATACTGCTTTTAGAAACACCCCTAGTTTTATACAAATTCTCTTGCAGAGAGCAGTTATAGTCTAAAAACATGGTCCAAACCTACAGCACCAGAGCTGGATGACCTGGTTTGAACATACGGTGTATTAATAGACATCTGCACTGGCCCATTTGTTTAATCTCAGCCCAGTCACACAACCAGTCTTTAGTAAGCAACCTCAGGGAGTGTCTTGTGTTCACAGTACAGCAAAACATGTAGCTTTATAGTGATGCAGTTGCATTTGTTCACAAGACTGGGCTCTTTGGTGCAGTAGACAGCTGTCAGCCAACCCATGTCCTCATGTCTCAGGTTAGTCCACCTACCTGAGACGTCAAACAACCCACAGGGGGTGCCCTTGAGCAGCACTCATCTCCATAGCATGGTCAAGAAGCATTTATTTATGAGTTCTTTTTACATGTCCTTGGTCTGAACTGCAAAGCTGGGGTCTCACATGCAGCAGAGTTGCCAAACAAACATATACATATTATATATATATATATATATATATATATATATATATATATATATATATATATATATATATATATATATACTGTACACCTACATACATGTACATAGATAGGCAGCTGAAGCGACAAGAGTCTAAGATCTTATTGGCTCTCCTCCCTTGGCTCCTCCCTTGGCTCCTCCTCTTCCAACTGTCCAGTGGGGTGGGGGGAGGAGTCTTGGTGTGGACTGAGGGATGGGATTGGCAGAGCTTCTGTGGGGGAGGCTTCAGTCCCATGTCCTGCCTGGGAGGCCCCTCCTTTCTCAGGGTCAGCCTGGCCCACCCCAGATCCCTCCTGCCCCCCCCGGGAGCTCAGGAACTGCAGGTGGGCATCCCGGCGCTCTGCGTACAGCTGGGGGTCCAGGGGCAGATAGGCCTGGCTCATGTGCCGGGAATCCAAGTCCAAGGCTGAAGCAGCACTAGCCTGGGTCTGGGCCTGAGCAGCCCCGGTCTTGGCCTGGCCCTTCCGGTGGGTTTTGTCGGGGAGGAGGGACTGGATCTTGGGCAACCAGCGCTTCCTGACACGCCGTGCATTGGTGCACATGTCGGCAGCAATCACGTTCATCTCACTTTCCTTGAAGTTAGGAGCAAAGTTCTGACAGTAGACTGTTAATCATGGGGGAGGAGGGAGAGTGAGAGAGAGAGAGAGAGGGATACAGCATGAGATATGATTAGTTTACTGGACCAATTGTATGCATGGTGGTCCCTAGCAAATAAAGTGTGTTATGTTAACCATCTGTTACTCACGTTTGACCGTGTTTAAGACCCGGTTGTCCAAAGGTTTACGGCTCGGATCATTGGTTGAGGAGCGGATCCCAGTCCCACAGCTATTCGCCAGCGTGTTTCTATGGATACAATACCAAAACCAGTCACCACAGAGATATCTTTATTTCTCCCTTGCCCTCCATCTCTCTCTCTCTCTCTCCTCCCCTCTGTTCTTTACTAACCGGTCAAAGAAGGTAGCCAATAGTCTTCTCAATAGGACTTTGTGTTTAATGCCGGCACACAGGTGACAGTTCATCAGCTGACCTCGTGTCATATACACACCAGAGCCTGGAATACACACAACAGCTTCTCTACTACCAGCATAGCTTGTAAGCAAGATTCTGATACTACACAAACACACAGCAGATCTTCCTTATAGTCTGTATCCATGACAACATCCTCTATTATTGCAAATGTAAGCAGGCTTCAAAAGGTTTATAGCTACATCTGGAGTGGATGCAGATGCCATGCTGTGATTACATTTACAGTAGAAGAAAAACGACATTTTTTATTTGTTTAAAATGATTTGGCCAAGTTTGCTATTGTATTTTATAGTTTTTTTTTCTTAGATAGAATGGTTTGGGGTCAATTCAATTTTAATTCACTCAATTCAGAATTTTAACTGAATAGCTAGGCATATTATTGCGAATACTTAAGGATTCATGAGAAAAAAGCTTTTTGAATAAAAGTTTTTATTTTATTTTAAATTAAATCTCCCTTCCTGAATTGACTGAAATGTCATTGACCCTGACCCTGGTAGACAGACAGCATTGCCGTTGACAGAGTGCAGTCTTGTGTGGGGTAGGGGTAGGGGTGGTCTTACCGCCCACAAGCTCCACCTTCTCTCCAGGGTCTCCTTCTGTGTAGAGGGTGGGGTGGCAGCGGTAGCCAATCTGACTGATCAGACTGGCAGGTAGAGCCATTGTATCTCGGCCAATTAGAACGCAGGGGCGCCTCTCGGTGGCCAATGGGAGGGACAGCATCTCTATCTTCTCCTGCACTGAGGGGACAGAACACCACAGGCAAAGGGATCAGTAGACTGGTGTGATGAGTATGCTAGTGAGTTGTAAAGCACTAAAGATTAGTATACATGTGTATGAGTGTCCAAGCGTGTAGTAGAGTGCTAAAGTGAAGCAGTGTGGAGGTAGGAAGTAAGAGAGGTTACTGCTGTAGGGGTTGGAGGGATGACCGTAGATCTGTCCGAAGACTCCAGGCGTGCTGCTCCCATAGAAGTCCTCCTCAAAGTCCTCCTCCAGGGGATGGGAGCTGGGGCTGTCTGTGGCTGGCAGACTAGAGCCTCCAGGACTAGAGCGCTCCCCACTGGCCAGGGGGTAGGACTGCACACCGCTGTAACACAGGGCACTGCTTCTGGTGGCGTGACCCTCTGACCCCCTGGACTCTGCCCGTAGACCTCCTCCCTGATTCGCCCCCTGACTCCCCCCCTGCTCCACCTCCAGGCATCCGCCGTGCTCACCATCTAGAGGAGTGTCACACCTCTCCTGCTTGATCTGACCACAAGCCAGAAGACCATCAGCCGTGCCCAGGCCAGGGTGCACCTGGCTGGGGCTGCACGTCGCCGCCTCCAGCCCCAGGTCCTCTGAGCTGGTGGTCTGGGAGTCGCAGTGGGGGGAGCTCGTCTTCAGCATGAGCTCCATACCACGCTCCACGATGTTCTGGATCTGCAGGTACCCGGCTGTGTACATGAGAACCAGCTGCTCGCAGGGAGCCATGCTCAGACGGCCCGTGTAGCAGAAAGACAGGATCTGCTGGAAGCAGGCAGGCGTGACGGAGGAGGGAAGCTCGAACAGGCTCTGGGAGTTGCTGCTGAACATATCCCTGAAGTAGAGGCTGCTTGCGGCTAGCACTGCGCGATGGGCCTTGAAGGCCTGACCGTTCACCAAGATGGCCACATCGCAGTACTGGCCCTGCAGGCGCTGCTCGTTCAGGCTTCCCAGCACAGAGCTGCCAAATTCTGGGATCTCCATGTGGAGGAGCTGGGACATGATGGACCTACAACAGCTAGCCTAGCTTAGCTCAGAGGGGAAAACAACTACCTGGGTTAGTCTAGTATGGAATAACAGGACCGGGCTAGCCAGGGGACTGGACCAGGCCAGCCAGGAGACAGGACCAGGCTACCTGGGGGACAGGGACTGGGTACCTGGGCAAGCCTAGCCTAGCTTAGCTTGGAGGGACAGGGCCAGGCTACATGAGTTAGCTTAGTCAAACCTAGAGTTGACAAGGACTGGGTACCTGGGCTAGCTTAGCCTAGATAAGTGTGGAGGGACAGGACCAGCTACCTGGGGCTAGCCTGGTCTAGCAGGTACAGCTACCTGTGCTAGCCTACTCTATAAGGTACAGCCACCTATACGGCTTTGGGACAAAGAAAGAGCTACCTGGTTTAGCCTAGCCTAGTCTAGCCTAGCTGTGCACAGATTAACACCTGGGTACAGAACCAGGAGGAGATGTCTGTGGATGGGGAGAGGAGGGGGAGGGGACGTGGGCGGGACAGAGGATGAGAGAAGGAAAGAGAGGGAGAGGTGGGAGACGGGGAAATAGAGAGAGGAGGTGTGTGTGGAGGGGTGGGGGGTAGAAGCAAGGCGTACAGGAAAAAAAGTTCAGTTCAGACAAACAACACTGCATGCTAATATCTAATTTAGAATATCTGAATCACTAGCATCACTGACAATCCTCTCCGCAGACACAGCTAACGCTGCTAGCATCAACTCTCCACACTTCAGTTTCACCATGAACTCCATATTGTTGTTTTTTGACTATGTAGTCTAAGTTTCCTTGCTCTGCAGAAGCTCCCAGGTATTCTGAGGATAAACAGAGCAGCCAGACAACCCAACACTCAGCAGAAATCCCCAGAAGCAGCTCGCTCTCACTCTCTCCCTCTCTCCTTCTCTCTCACTCTCTCTTTCTCTCCCTCTCCTCTCATCTGCTCTGGCCAGTCCTCTAACCAAGCTACAAAGGCTGATAGAGAAGCGTGTTACCCCGGCAGACAGCAGCTGCGGTGTTCCAGTCGTCCTCTCCTTCTCCATACGAAGCCGAGCTGAAGAGGAGGGTGAGGTTCTGAGCACAATCAATGCATCGTCTGGCGTGTGTGTCACAGGGAGGAGAGGGGGGCCGGGTATAGACACAGACAGAGAGAGGGAGGGAGGGAGGGGGGAGGGGGGAGACGGAGAGGAGTGGAGGAGTCATTTAAGGACATAGAGAGAGCTAATGCGGCTAACTGCCCTGCAGAGGGTGGCTGTGTACTGTGGAGCAGAGAGAGGGAGAGGGAAAAAGGAGAGAGGGAAAGAGAAAGGGACACAGGGATATGATATAGAAAGGGAGAGATGGGGGAGATAAAGAGAGAGAGAGATGGAGAGAGCAGGAAAGAGGACAGGAGAAGAGAGGAGAGACAGAAACACATATTACATACCTCATCTGCCGTAAGAGGAACACATCCCAAGGTTGAATGTTACAAAGTCTATGTAAACAGACAGACAGACAGACAGACAAACGGACAGACAGACAGACAGACAGACAGACAGACAGACAGACAGACAGACAGACAGACAGACAGACAGAGCATGTACAGGTTCTGTGTGTGCAGTGACTGTTTACAGTACAGTGCTGGGACAGTCTCCCTGCCCGTCTGTCTGTCTGTGTGCCATGACTTGGCCAAATGCACAGCGCTGCAATGCAGTGCCTGGCCCAACTTGGCATGCTGAGTACATAGTGTGCATACTGCGTCTATGTGCCAACGGAGAGACACACAATCACACAAACACACACAGCAACGCACACCACTGAATAGTCTAATCTATCATTGGAAAAACAGCTCACCCTGTCTATTTTATATACTGTAAGGAGGACAAATGAACAAACAAAATGTCATCAGATGATGCTGTTATGACTGCATGAGACAGTGTTTATATTCATATGATTGCCATGTAAGCAGACAGCAGGGTGAAGGAGGATAGAGGGTATCTAAGGACTGGACTGACAGAGGCAGAGGGCTTCTCAGTGTGGGTCCAAGAAGCCACAACTGTAAGAGGGCAGGGCAGCAGCTATAGGAGGGGCAGGACAGGGCAGCAGCTATAGGAGGGGCAGGACAGGGCAGCAGCTATAGGAGGGGCAGGACAGGGCAGTAGCTATAGGAGGGGCAGGACAGGCCAGCAGCTATAGGAGGGGCAGGACAGGGCAGCAGCTATAGGAGGGGCAGGACAGGGCAGCAGCGACAAGGAAATAAAGCAAAGAAGGGAGAGATCATTTTGAGATCATTTTTATTGTGAAACGGCAAACGTAAAACATCAAACGAAGACAACGCAAGACAGAATGTGACTGCAAAACAAATGAAACTATAGCAAACGTCAACATTTTGGATGTACAAAAATAGGCACATTGTGTCACTGACTAGGGTTCACACTGTCCCAACTTGACCAGTAGCCTATTATTTCCAGTGTCGAAACACATTTTCTGTACCCTGAGATAGAAAACAGTACCTTAGAACAAGTTTTGGCATTCTGGGTCAGACATTTAACATGTACAGTAACAGCTCATATAATCAACACGTCCCCATGTAACAGCCCCCCCTAGTGGACATTAGGCTATAGGAGGGGCAGGGCAGTAGCTTTAGGAGGGGCAGGGCAGGGCCTATAGGAAAGGCAGGAGAAAAGTAGTTAATTTGACTCCAGATCTAGAGCCATTGATGAAGAATTCTGTCTCTGAAAGCCAGGCATGAAAACTTTCAAAATATTTATTTCAGCATGAAAATACATCTTAAACAGCTGAAGAGGGAATGTGGTTCATTCCTTCAGAAGAGAGACAGCAGACAGGGACTTCAGATCCTCTAGTCTTATTAAGGCAAACTCTACAGCATCCCATTCCACAACACACAACCACCACAACTCATCTCATTATCACTTGAAAACCATGTGAAAATAAAACATCAAAACACATTTGGAGGAAATAAAGAAACCTATTAATTCAAGAAAAATATTACACCAGTACAGGAATAAAACGTGTTAAAAGACATGTTAAATAAAATTAACTTTCAGCAGATCAGAAGCTCTGTACAGAATCATGTGCCAAAGTAGCTTGTGCAGCTTCCGTCACCTCTTCAACTGAACACTGGCGGTCAGAAAACCAGACGTTCCCCACACATAGCTGTATTACAAAACCAGCCCTCAGAATCATCACATAGGCCTATTCACATATATACAGGTTGTATAACTTCCAGTCTAATCAAATCTGGAAAGGCAATGTTATAAACCAGCGCAACCCTCAGTCAGAGAGCTGTTCTGGGTCTACTGAAGAGTTTGGACACATTTTTGTAGTTTTCAAGTAGGCAGGTTACGAGTTATGATCCATACAATATCAATACAATAATGCATTACGAAAGAGAATGTTCAAAAGAAACCGCAATATCATTAGGACTTTGCCAATATTCAAACTGAGGTGTAATTTCGATGATCACGCATCACAGCAGTGGACATACGTGTGCTTGCTTACATTAAAACCTGCATTATGTACAGTACAATAAAACTCATTACTCTCAATCAAAACATACATTATGCATGGTGCACATCTCTCTCTCTTCCATTGGTGGACGAATCTACTGTAGTATTTCTGTGACTAGATCATGGATGGACTGAGTGAGTTATAGTTTAAGCATACAAACAAAGGTCTCAAATAGAAACATTAAGGTCTCTGATAAAAGATTTTAAAAAAACAACAACTAAAAAACCTGTTGAAATGGTTGATTCCATTCACTCCACAGTCCATGGTGTATACTCGCTCGCTTTGTTTTAATCCCAATCCTGCCTTTTTGTTGTCCTTTGCTGCTGCAACACAACAATTGGCCAAGGGCATCAATAAAGTATCTAACGATCGATCTATCCATGTCATTATGTCTCTGTTGGCAAACCCTTCATCAAGAGAGGAGGGATATTTCACAGTAAATATCAACATAAAGAACACAAACAAATAAATAAAAAATATTATTTTAACCATCTGGGTTAAACAGGGAGACCACACTCCCTTTGCCAGCTGAATCTGAGTGATCTGTCTCTGAGCAGTTCTGTCCTCCACTGTCCCCTTCCCTAAATGTCCACTAGGGTTGTTATACATAGGGACGGTTGTAGCGAACCTTCCAGCGTTTGGAGCGCACGCGGAAGAAGAAGAACATGAGCATGAGGAAGAGACAGGAACAGGCGTACAGCAGCACGCACAGACTCATGTCCACGCTGGAGAACCCCAGGCTGAGGATCCCCGCTGACGGGCCCGGCCTCACCCCCCCCCCACCCTGCCGGGCCCGGGGCAACTGGGAAATAGAGCCCTTGGGGGGCAGCGTCTGCTCCTGGTGGGCCGCACCCCCCTCCTGGACAGGCTTAGAGGTCTGGGCAGCACCTTGGGCTGGGTGGGGCGGGTCAGGACGCGGGTCAGGACGCGGGTCAGGACGGGGGTCAGGACGGGGGTCTTGTGGGGTAAGGGGGCTGAGGGTGTATTTGAGGGAAATGTTGTCAGCTCCGTAGTGACGTTTGAGGAAGGCCAGGACCTGCTCCTCGTTCCAGACGTGCAGGCCGCTCTGTTCCTCGTGGCAGGATGGACACAGGGCGGGGCTTGGCCACGGGGTCTTAGGGAACCTGGGGTCCTCGCTCATCGACCCTGGGGAGGGAGGACATGTTACTGACCCTGGACACCTCTGTATATACACAGACATACACACACACACACACACATACACATACACATTAGGGCTGTCAAATAAATATTTGAACTACGATTACTCGTCAACAGTGGGGAAAAAACAAACAATTGATTGTAAAAATGTATGTTTGATTAGTAGCTTCCGCTCAATGTTTAAGATGACAATTCTTTGTTGGACCAAAGCAGCACGCGCGGTCTTCTTCGATATTCGAATTCGATGTTTGATATTGTCGTAAGGCCAAGACGTGACAAAGACTGGCCAGAATCGAGTTAAGACCACCTTACAGCTATCGACTGTGATCACGGGAGCGCACAGCAACTCCAGCAAGGCTCTCGAGATTTTATTCCCACTTTGGAATTTGGTCTGAGACTTTGAAATCGAGGGGAAAGTCGGTAGGTGAAAGGCTGGCATAAGTCGCAGGGTGAGAGGATGTTTTTTGTCGTGTGTGTTGGTTTGTTCTTCAGAAGGATTACACAAAACCTACCAGACCGATTTTTAAAAAACTCGGTGGAAGGGTGTAGCATGGGCCAACTTAGAACCCATTAAATTTTGGACCAGCTCCGAATCACTGGGCAGATCCACGAATTAAAACAAAACTTCCCTGCCCATTCAATTTTACTTTTGGATTTAGGCTCAGGTCTTTGTCAATGTCGCTTCCGTTGCATGCATTCACAGTGCTTTCTGTAGTGCAGTGGGAAAGCACAGCTCTTTGAATACTGAAGTCCTCAGTTGGAATCCTGACTGGAACATTAAAAAAACTTCTTTTTTTTTTCTTTTTAGAACATTGGCTCTTCGTTAGAATGAGGACTCCATTCAGCTTTATATAGATAGATATCAACTTTATTTATTTACTGTTTTCGGATACAATATTATCTTTCTATGCATTTAAAACAAAGTAATATTGATCTAGTTGTTGGAGCACTAGACTCTAATGGGCATGTAATGATAATTTAAGTGTACATGTATCTTGTATCTTTACCAATATTATGTTGTACTTCATGGACGCATGGATGCAGTGTCTGACAATGGGGAGCAGAATATAAGGGCACAGCAACTCAAGAAAGAGAAGAGACGCAACCCCAAGCAAAAGAACACAAGACTGCAAGGGACACTGAGGCCCAAACAGAATGAGCAGTTTATAGTGCAGTAATACAGAAGTAAATGTAGCGTTGATGCAGAGGAAATAGTGATTGTGTAGTAGACTAGATGTTGAATATTATTCCATTTTGTATTTAATCATGTTTCATGTTCTTTCTTACATTATAGTGACAGCGTTTTGTTTTTGTTTTTTTTGCGTTTCTTCCTTTTCCTATTCTTCTTCTTCATCCTCTGCTACTGGAGTCTAAGGCAGCCCATAAACTATATGGTAAAAAGTTGTGAAAATTGGCATGCTGATCAGGGACAATCCCATGACTCCTGTCACCAAGTGTCATGTCGTTATTTCCAACAATTTAGCACCACCAAGATGTATGCACACAACTTTGCACTCTGATCTTAGCTTTGAGGCCCATATAAAGAATATGACAAGGACCTCATTTTATCGCCTAAGAAACATTGCCAAGGTGAAACCTTTCCTTTCCCAGACTGATACTGAAAGACTAATGCATGCTTTTATTACTAGCAGGCTGGACTAGTAATGCTCTCCTGTCTGTCCTACCAAAAAAAGTGATTCAAAATGCTGCAGCACATGTTCTTACAAAGACCAGAAAGAAAGCTCACATCATACCAGTTTTAAAATCACTGCACTGGTTACCTGTCAGTTTTAGAACAGATTTTAAGATTAATTTATTAGTTTATAAGTCATTACATAATCAAGCACCTAAATACATATCAGATGCTTTTAATATATAGACCCAGTAGGTCCCTCAGGTCCTCTGGCACTGAGCTTTTAATGGTCCCTAGATCCAGGACTAAGAGGCATGGGGAGGCAGCTTTTAGTTCGTATGCCCCCAGCCTTTGGAACACCCTGCCAGAAGACCTGAGAATGTCTGAGACCGTAGTAATTTTTAAACGAGATCTTAAAACATACAATTTTAACATTGCTTTTACCACGTAGCTTTACTTGTTTTTATATCTTTGTGTTCTTAATTTGCACCATGTTTTATAGTTTTTATTCTATTTTACTTTAAATTTTTAATGATTTTACTTTTATTGTTTCTTTTAAAGCTGTTCTCACTGTGTTTATATGATTTATGTTTTTATCCTTCTTCTTTTATCTAAAGTACTATGTGCTACATTGATTTGTATGAATGGTGCTATATAAATAAAATGACACTGACATTGACTTCTCACCAGTAAGTCAGATTTTCAAAAATAAGGTATTGTTGGATTCCTTGGCTCAAACCGAGTTCTATGACGTCATTTTCCTCCACATTGGATTTTCCACCATTTTGGATTTTGTGAAAAACACTTAAAATGAATCTCGCCCTAGGAATTCTCACCAATCTGTACGAAACTTTGGTTCCTTGGGAATTTTTGTAGAACAAAAAACAAAGCCACTACGAGCCAATGAAAACAGCGGAGTGGATTTTTCGGTTGGACGGACACCACAAAACTTACTGTACGCATATCACCACACAAACATATCACCACACAAACGGAGACTAATGCCGCGTTCCAGATAGGATTTTGAGCCCGTAAGTTACGACAAACTGTCTGAATGACAGCATTCTGGATAAATGTATACAAGCCGATATGGTAAAAGCTTGAGATTTGGCACATTGTCAGAGCTGGCAAGCTAAACATTGTATGCCTAATTTCGCTATGCTAAGAAATCGTACGTTACATTTTATTTATTGACATCATCGGCTTTTGCATGGTCACGTTCGGGTTTACCTTAATTTTAGCTAGCTAGCACTAGCTATCTCTTGTCAACATATTTGGGCATCATTACATACACATAGCAGATTGTAGTGCATAATCGTTTGTATTATTTTGATTACAACGTACAAATTTACTTCATGTTGCCCTCAAGTTATCTTTGTCGCCATACCCATGGGGGCTGCCATCTTGCTTAGAGGGCTGTGTGACGTCAGAGAGCGCAACTGGGAGTACATCGATCTGGTACGAGTTCACGGGTGGGAAGTTACGGGTTTGACTGCCATTCCAGTGCATTTTCACGTGTAGAAGGTCGGAAAAACACGAGTTACGGGTTGCCTGGAACGCGCCATAAGCCTCCATTATTAGCCCAATCAAACGAAATGGGAGCGCTAGAGAACTCATTTCCAGTTTAGACTGGATTTGTGTATTATTGTAATTTGTGTATCTTATTATTGTAACATTAATTTGTACATTTTATTATTGTAACTTGTGTATTTTATTATTGTAACATAAGTATTTTATGAGGACCCCAGGAAGACTAGCCTGTCGTTTGTGCGTCGGCTAATGGGGATCCTGATTAAACTATAAACAATAAACTAAATTGCCATGCCGATTTTTCTGAAACTGTACATTGTTGCATGGACATGCCTGATGTTCACGGGAGAAATATGAAGCTGATTGGCCACAGGCTGGCACTATAACAAGCCAAAATGCTTAAAAGTGGCTAAAAACGCTTGCTGTAGCACCCCCGGTGGCCAAAAGGGGTTCAAACTGCTTGTGTGAGTAGGTCATGGGATGCTGTACAACTTACTAATTGGACACAAAATCGCCAAATTCAATTTTGATGTTGATATAAGCATTTTTGTGAAAAGCCACCCCATCGCACTTTCATCGTATTTTCATTGACATTTTCAATGATCACGTAGCTCAAACGTGGCCATGGCGTGTTTCCCTGGTTACCTTTGAGGCGCTCGTTGCGCTTGATGCTTGGCCCCCGTATCGCTGCTTGCAGCTATATTTTGTAATTATGTTTATAGTTTAATAAAAGTGTCAAGGTCTATTATTGAGGTTTTATTGTACCCTACCCCTACTAAATGCACTCTGATATCCTAGGGAGAAAGACAGAGGGAGATAGAGACCTTGCTGCTTTCTAATCTATCAATCACTGTCTGAGCTCATTTGACAGCCCTAACACACACACACACACACACACACACACACAAAAACACACACAAACGCACACACACCTACCTGCCAGTCTGTTGTTGACCAGGTTGTGTTTGCTCCAGAGCCAGAGCACGGCCTGGTCCATGGTCTGAACTTGGTCCAGAGACTCCTGGGCCATGTGGTTAAAGTGCTGACCACACTCCTGGCAGCCAAAGAACCTAACGATGTACCTCTTCATGGTCTGGAGCACGGCCCTGGGGTTCTCCTCCAGGCCTGGGGGAGGGGCAGAGCAGAGCTCATTCTACAGGTAGGCACGTGCGTGTGTTTGTGAGCACGTGTTGTCCAGGCACAGCCAAGGTGTGTTTGTAAAGGCGCCCCCTTCCTTATATAAATAAAGGATAGATAGAAATAACAGATACACACCGGTGTTGGCGAGGGCGTCAGGCCTGGAGGCCGCCTGCACGGTGAGGACATGGAACAGAGTCCAGAGGGAGCAGGGGTAACCCCTCAGCCCGACCCTGCTGCCCTGGCAGCCCACCCACTGCAGCTGATCCCCCAGGAACAGGCCGGAGATCTACACACACACACACAAGAAATATATACAAGCACACAAGGTGTGTGTGTGTGTGTGTGCACGTGTGTGTGTGTTTGTGTGTGTGTGTGTGTTTCTCACCCTCATCTTGTTGTTGACCAGGTCCAGGATGGCATCATAGGGGATTTTCTCCAGGGGCAGACTGACCAGCCATTCCAGCAGAGTCTCCAGCAGTTTCACAACACACTGGCGCCCCGGGAACAGCTATGGACAAACACATAGGAGTCTTTAGGTGACTCTAGTGGTAGATTGAGATGGTTCAGATGTGTGTGTGTGTGTGTGTGTGTGTGTGTGTGTACCTTTGCAACCACCGTGACAAAATCTTTGAATGTGCTTAGCTCCTCCCCCTCTAGGGTGTGATGGGTGGCTAGCTCCACCCTCAACAAGTAGTGGAGGCCAGACTCCAAGTCAGCCATGTACACCTTAGAGCTACAAACACACAGACAAAGACATACACAGACAGACACAGACAGACACAGACAGACACACTTGTATAATACTTCCTAAAAGTCAGGAACATCAACATTAATGCTAAAACTCAATCAAAACCTGAGTCACTAATCATAACTGACATAAAGAAAAGTGATTGTCTACTTTGTACTGTGCACCGTCTATGACCATGAGACTAACTTGTCAAAGTCCCTCCAGGGTTGCTCAGTGTGCTGGCCTCCGGGCACCGCCTGCAGTACTGCTCCCTGGCCCTGGGGGGCACTGCTCTGCCTCTGGACACCCGGCAGCAGCTTCAGGTACGAGGAGAAGAAGAAGCGCAGTCTTTTCTGGCTGTAGACACACAACACAATACTGTTACCAATCCAGTTATTCCAGTAAAGCCGAGAAGTATGCAGTGGAAGCGAGTGGTGCAGCTGAGAGGTGACAGGAGAAAGGCGGGTGGAGCGCTCACACGTCCAGGACTGTGTGTGTGCCGTTGGGGTGGAGGAGATAGATGGAGGGGAAGGTGTCCAGGCCCAGCTTCTCTACCAGTCTGCTGTCTGTACTTAGCGCCCTCCGCACCATCACACCCTGATAGGTCATCATGTCCAATATCACCTGGAACACACACATGCGCGACATGCACGTGACACACACGCACGTTACAGCCCGCTCCAACAGACAGACAGACATACACACACATACACGTTACAGCCCCCTTCAACACAGACAGACAGACAGACAGACAGACAGACAGACAGACAGACAGACAGACAGACACACACACACACACACACACACACACACACTCATTCGCCATTACCTCTCTCCCAACGTAAGAGTCCTGGTTCTCTACGATGATGGCCGTGTACCGGTCTGACCTCTGACCCAACAGAGGGACGATATCCGCCGAGCTGAGGAGAGAGGAAGATTCAGTCAAGAGGAAGTCCGAAATCAGTCAGGGACACACACGAACCACCAGGACCAAGTACACATCTGTACTTGACCATACTCAACGTTGTCTATTGAGGACCAGCAGGATAGGAGGGTTCTGGACTGAGTGAGTCCAGGGCATGTGGGTGGGGGGCAGGGGTGTACTGACCTAAGAGGGTCCAGCAGAGGGCAGCGGTCGGGCCAGTCCAGTCTGGTGTGGTTCTGGAGGATGTTCACCATCAGCTGACGTACAGTCTGGAGCTCCCGGTCTGCCCCTGCACACACACACACACACACAGATACAGTCACACACACAAAGACAGACAGACAGACAGACAGACAGACAGACAGACAGACAGACAGAATCTGTAAGAGCTCTTACCTCTGTAGGTCTTCCCAAAGTCCAATGTGAGGCTTTGTGCTTTGAAGTACTGAAAGAGAGAAAGCAAGGGCAAAATGTCAATACACACCTTTAAGCCTGCGACATGCTTGCTTTTTAACTAAGCCTACGCGTCTACCACGCGTCTCCTGTGTTCCTTTGGAGCGTCGGTTGCGGTTGAATGTGCAGGTACGCACATCGAAGCAATGTGCTGCGAGTATACCGCAGGCTTTAGAAGCTCGGCACATTTCAGAATTCAGAGACACCAGCTCGACTCCAAACACTGTGCCAGCCACCTACTCGGAAGGTGGGGTAGAAGTGGATGCCAAACTCCTTGCAGACGTCAAAGTTGTTCTCGTGAGCGCAATCCAACGCACCGATCCTGATGGCCTGCGCCCAATCTGAGAGGAGGAAGCGGGAGAAAGGGGGTGGGGATAGAGGGATAGAGAGAGAGAGAGATAGAGGGAGACAAAGAGAAGAAAGTGAGATTGAGATGATGATTATGCAAATGCAAATTTAAATGATGAGAGATAACATTGTAATATAGGACTATCCTGATCCAGAGATTTAAAAGGTCCATGTGGATATCAATGAATGAGAAGCCCTCCTGTGAGTAGCTTGTTGAGGCAGATGGGTCAGGAGAATGTCAACACCCACTGACAGAAGGCACTGCAGTGCACACACAAAGAGCAACAGGTCTAAAGCCAGCTGATAACACAGAAAGAGAGATTCTTATTTATGTAAACTCAGACTGCGGAGAGACTTGAGGTACCCTGTTCCTGTCCCCCTCTCTGTCCCCCTTGTCTATCTCCCAGTTTTTGGCCCTCTTCATATATTCTTGGTTTCTCTCCCGGTCCCCGTGTCTGGGCTGCTGTTCCGACCTGCTTCCCGGGGTTGAAGGAAGACAAAAGCCCCCTGACCCCCATTGAGCTGGCGACAGCTGGCAGGCGGCCTCTCACGAGCCAGCCAGCCCCCAGCGGACGTCAACAAAGACCCGGGTCATTACAGATTCAGCAGCTTGGAGGTGATGCCAGCTAGGGGCTACTAGGCTCGGCTATCAGTTATCTACCACTAACGTTGCCGTGAGAAGGTTCGGCCATACCTCACCTGTGCGGACAGGTGTGACGTGATTGTTATCGAATGTTCTACCAGCTGTTGACCTTCTTGATCAAGACTGGAAAGTAACTGTGCCCCACAGTCACTTTCATAAGCCAATTCGTTAGCTAGCTATCATATCCTCGACTAAAGAGTAGCCTAACGTTACATGGCATCATCCGTACCCGGGCTCAAGCAGCAGCAGCTGTTGCTGTTCAAGCTAGCAAGTTAGCCAGCCCAACAAGCACTTAGAGGCAGGGCGCCAGCATATCTAATCGTCTGGCTGCTAGTAGCAATTTAGCTTGTTAGTCTACCTTTCACATCTCCAGCCAATGCCTTCCAGGTGGGCGAGTATTGGATGCAGTGTCCGCACCATGACGAGTAGAACTGTACGAGCCAGGCGGTGGATGAGTTGTGGACAGACGGCTTGAGAGTGGAGCTGGTCAGAATCACCACCGGGTCCTCTTCAGTATACAGTCGCGTGCCTCCAGTCCTGTCAAATAGAAACACTAAAATGATGCTGGTCTTCAGTAATAAGATGCCTGACATTCGGAGTGATTGGCGGCAGTCAACACTCGGCATCGCCATAATTTCAGCACTAAGATGAGACAACATACGATCTGTTGCCAGCTAGGCTACGTGACTGTTCGGTATTGACGATGACGCTGCTGGCATTTGTTTAGAAGCGTCAGTTTGCGCAGGAGCAGCGCAGCCCGCATGAAGTCCTGCCAGTCATTCTACTTTAGGAGCTTGGTGAAAAAGTCAACGTCTCTGTGGTTCAGCTGGATAGTATAGGTTCTTAACAGAATTTGTGTGAGAATGAGCCCTGAGGGTCAGCAAAGGGAAACCTTTCACTCCTCATCCTCATTTTCACCATCATCATCACCTCTCCTCCTCTTCTCTCTCCATCTCTGTCTCTCTCTCTCTCTCTCTCTCTCTCTGTGTGTGTGTGTGTGTGTGTGTGTGTGTGTGTGTGTGTGTGTGTGTGTGTGTGTGTGTGTGTGTGTGTGTGTGTGTGTGTGTACACATAGGCCTACATGTGCGTGTGTGCTGGTGTCGATGGAAAAACCAAAAGCACAAAGGCAAATGCCTGATCAGGAAATTCCATGGCTGCTGCTCTGATCCCATTTCCTCTGTCATTCACAATCCCTGCCCTGTTCAGGAGGGGGTGTCTATAACTAAACCCACTATAGACTGCATAGGGCAGGCTACCACATTCCACTTCCTACCACAGGACCGCATGGCTACAGCAGCAGCATAGAGGTGTTCCAGAGGATCCTCCTGCATGGACGGAAAACTCACATCTATTTACATACCGGTAGATATTGAAACACTGCTGTAAAGCTGTCTGCCTGTGTTCAGAGAACAAAAGGTCACTGAATGTTTAACTCATCAGGAAAAAAAAGGAGCAGCAAAAAGACAGCCTTGTGTGTGTGTGTGTGTGTGTGTGTGTGTGTGTGTGTGTGTGTGTGTGTGTGTGTGTGTGTGTGTGTGTGTGTGTGTGTGTGTGCGTGTGTGTGTGAACTGAAGTTAGACAAGGAACACCTGTTGAAAGAAAGGTAGAAGATCAGCGTAGGCGTAGTCTGAAGCTCCAGGTATTTCTTTCTTTGGAAGAAAAATGTGGGGAAATTCTGTGTCTTTGGAAGAGGAATGTGTGCAATAATGACAAACTTTCATGGATACCATATTTGGAGAAGTATTCATGATTTGACAACTCCACATTCATGGAGGAGAGGAGGATGAGGGACAAACTCAAGTCTATTCTGGAGCTGTGGCAGATGGAGAGTACTTTATTCTATTTCTATTCTATTATGTATGTATGTATGTATGTATGTATGTATGTATGTATGTATGTATGTATGTATGTATGTATGTACAGTATGTACTGTATGTATGTCTATTACAAAACATATCTATACAGCCTGTATGTATGTATGTATGTTTGTATGTATGTATGTATGTATGTATGTATGTGTATTCCTGGAAATATCGAATACATGTAAGATATACTGTACATAGTCTATTCTATACTATTCTCTGGATGTATATTGTTCTTCTTCTTTTTATGCTTATTGCCACTATGCAATAGTCTGTATCTGCATTTCAAACCTCTGCTGTAATTTTTCCACTGCTGAAACGTCAAATTTCCAGATCATTAAAGTATCTGTCTGTCTCTGTCTCTCTGTCTCTCTGTCTCTCTGTCTCTCTATCTCTCTATCTATCTATCTATCTATCTATCTATCTATCTATCTATCTATCTATCTATCTATCTATCTATCTATCTATCTATCTATCTATCTATCTATCTATCTATCATCTTCCTGTTCTCTAGATTCCCTTGGACAGCAAATTGGGAGGGCTGGAGTTTTACAGATTTCCAATAGAGTTGGCTGGAGTTGTACAGATAGCCAATAGGGCTGGAGTGCAGACCGCCAATAGAGAGGGCTGGAGTTCTGCAGACTCCTGTGGACAGCCAATGGGGAGGGCTGGAGTCCCAGACAATAACCCAGGAACAGAGGGCCATTCATTGGGCTCTTAGTAGGTTAGAGCATCCTCTCGCTCTAGTCCTCACCATAGGCTACTCTGGTCCCTCTCATATCTTAACATAGCAGCTAACCAACAACCCTGGTTCTGTGTACTTCTGAGTAGATGTGTGGATGAGTGTGGTTCCAGAACACAGTGCACCAGCTCCCTGACTGAGCCTCATGATGGAGAGGGAGGCGACGGATTCACTTGGAGTCACTGAATGGGACTTAACAATGCAGGAATGTGTGTGTGTTTGTGTGAGAGAGAGAGAGAGACACACACAGAAAGAGAGAGAGCGAGACAGAGAGACAAACAGTGTATGTGTGTGCATGTGTGTATGTGTGTTTGAGTCACTGGCAAGACTTGGAAGCCACTCTCTTGTTCCTATAGCAACCATGATGTAAGCTTAGAGGGGCAACTTTGTCCATCTCTCTTTCAGCCCCCCCGGTCCCCTCCCCCTTCTCTCTCTCTCTCGTTCGCCCCGCTGCATGTGGCCGACTGAGACAGCCAGAGCTGAAGGGAGGCTGAGAGAATGAGTGAGCAGGAGCTCGTTGCAGTGCAGGAACATTAGGAGTTTCACTGTGAAGAGGAGGTGGAGGAGGAGGAGGTGAGCTGGACTTCTGTTGAAGTTCACAAACACACGCCCATGTTCCGGGAGTGGAAGGTGCAGTAGAAAACGTCTTTTTTTTTAAAAACAGTTGTGGACTATTCTGCCCCCCTGAAGCGTGTTCTGTATAGGGGAACCCTGCAGCACGGAGCTGAACACTCCATCGCTGACAAACATGGTGGAACCCTCTTGGACAGTTCTAGTTTCTGTGTCCGAGCTAGACAGTGGTGTGCCGGAGTTGTCTTAGCCCTGATCCAGAACCTTGTATTCCTAGTCCAGGGTATTCTATTCTATGTTGGTGTCATAGAGTTTGTCGCTTGGACATCCACTGTGCATAATTTGCTTAGGCTGGTGCTTGTCGCATTGTTCTCAATGACCTAGTTTACAAGGCTGCCTCTGTGTGAATAGAAATGTAAAATACCTTTCCCTGATCTACAGATGAGGCTACTTACTAGCTCATATTAAAATCTCTCTAATGTTTGAGGATTTAGGTACAAGACCTCAATTCTAAGAGGACACAAGGTGTGATTGGAATATCTGCCACATTCCAATCATCTCCTGATTGGTAAGTCCCTCTGTGTGACCTCTGACCTCTGTTATCCTGTTCTGTCAGATTCCCTGCCCCTCTGATAAGGACAGCCCCTCAGACTTCCTCCCACAGTTCCAGAGTGGTGTCATGGCTGACCAGCAAGGCCACACACTCTCACAGCCAAACGGACAGGCCGGGGGGGCCAGCCCCAGAACTGTCCAGCTCCGCCCCCGGGCTTCCAGCCCAAGACCCGCCCGGCAGAGCCCCAGACATGCACAGCGTAGCCCTCAGGCTGGGGGATCCAGACCAAGACCTGCCCAGCTGAGCACCCTCTCAGGCGGGCCCAGCCCCAGGCGAGACTCTGGCCTGCTGCTGGCCCAGACGGAGGAGCTGTTTGAGCTGATCGCCTACTCCCAGAGCCAGCGTCTGGATGACCAGAGAGCAAGCATCAGCCACTTCCCCGAGCTGAGCCTCTCCCTGCCCAGCCTGGGACATCGCTGTGGGGCTTGCAGCCCCCAGGGCCCCGGGGAAGACTTCTTCAACATGCTCATGAAATACCAGGTAAACATCAAATACCTGAGAACATCAGGTATCAGGTAAACCAATTGCCCTCTGGGGACAAATACAATGAAAATGTTGTCCACCGTCTCTCTTTCTCTCTGCTTCCCACGATCCAGTCCTCCAGGTTAGAGGACCAGAGGTGTTTTCTGCCAGACCCAGATGGTTCTAGTGCTGGTTCTGAGGGAGATGAGGACTTATTCAGTCTGATCCAGCGGGTTCAGGCCAGACGCATGGACGAGCAGAGAGCCTTGCTGAACACAGACGGACAACAGGGCAGCGATACCAATCCAGAGGCTAAACCGGCTACTGGACCAGGCTAACCAGGACACGCCTAGAAACGAACATTCCGGAAGCAGCTCGAACCTGCTAGGACCCAGCATACTGGACCCAGCTCCTTCTGGACAATGCTAAATAAGACTGTACACTACTTAGAGAGTCAACACAGCATCCTGGACCTTTGTGAACTTGTGAGCACACAGATAGAGTGAGCTTCATGACCTGTGTTCCATCCGATCACAGAGAGTGGGTCAGTATGAACTGAGGAACCAGGATCCAGGGTGGGGAATGACTCTGTACATAGCAGTAGGACCAGCTTCTCTAGCTCTCCCCGTGTCCTAACTCTAACCATTAGTGCGGGAATCCATGCCGACCCCAGTCCAGAGTTCAACGTGTGTAGGCTTAATAGTACTTCTTCCTTGGTAAAGACTTAGAGGGAGGTGATCTAGAGGGAGGGATGGAGGGAGATCTAGAACTGTAGTTTCTGTTATCAACCACACAGTGGCAGTGTATAGTAATATTGTTGGTTATTAGTAGAGTGACTGCCAATATGGATGTAGGATGGACGCTGTAAGATACATCAGTCTCTCAGAACCTGTCTAGAACCCCCTACACACACCCAACCCTGTAGAAGAGGAAAGGCACATCATTCCAGATGGCTGTGACTCCGTCTTGTCCTCTGTTTGACTGGGTTGATGCATTCGTTCTATCATTTCATACTGTAGCCTAGGTGTGTAGGGCTAGGGAGCCAGAAAGGGGTGTTGGGGTTGATAGGCAGGGCCTAATGCTGCCATGTTTAAATAAAGAAGTGGGAGATATGTTCTTCCAAGTTTAAGGTGTTGATGTTGTTGATTACTGAGAAGAGTGACATGTCTGTCTCTACCCTGCATATGTGACCTGTCAGAGAGTAGGATCGGTCGTACCCAACAGTGTGTGGTTGTAACAGTCAATAAGCCTATTCAAATTAACCCGTTGAAGCGACACTCACCTCCTGTAACCTCCTTGGCCTACAGCCAATTGGCGATACTACCGCCTGACCAACAGGTGTACGCTATATGGTAGCCTATAAAATACCAAATTGTGACTGAAACTCTGAAGACAGCCAACCCCTAACTCAGCCGTCTACTATGACTGGCCAAGTATCCTGTTGTGTTGTTTTGTGTTAAATGGGCGAATAACATATGCTCCGCTGGCACAGTCAGGGAACTGTCAATCATGGAAGCGCATATAGGCTGCTTCGCGCGCAGTAACCTTCGGACATGAGCTTGCGCCACCAGATGTGAGAGACGCGGAGGCAGGAGCACACACACACGCACACACCACCTCATCAAGATTCTAACCAGGATGAACACACAAGACGTCAAAGAGTATCTTTCAAAACGCCACATCCCGCAACTTTTTGAGGTAGGCGAAGGATTTTGCTCTATATTCTCGCATATCTATGCACTTTTCATTCATGCACCAGACTATTAGTGCAAGCCTGGCAGTCCCCAACTGCATGGCCTAATTAAAGCCTAATTAATTCAGTTGAGTTGATTGTATTCAACCTTAAATACGTTTATGACTAGCTTAGTCAATGGACGCTGTTTGTGAAGGGGACTGAGATTGTAGTTTTCTGATAAACATTCTCTAGACAGCAGTTATCTTTGATCACGGATGTGTGCAGATTGATTTCTGTGAACGATACTTTAGAGACTAGAGAACAGAGGTACAAACGATAGCCTCGTGAAACATTCTGGCGAGATCTCACGAGGCTAACAAACTATAAAGGTACAACTATGTATCACTGACATGGCATGGTAGGGGAGAACGGGGTTGGTTGTCACACGTTTTACTCTCATTTGAATTTCTCATAAGCATATGCCTAATAGATTTCTTTTCAACATGTAATTGGGCCTAAGGTGTCAGGTAGGAATGGAGCTACTCTGCTCTCACTGAGCTTATTCTGATCAAAAGATTGATGGACTGTCAAATACAGCTTGTGCACTTGTGACAACCAACCCCATCGCATGGATGGTTGTCACACACTATGGGGTTGGTTGTCCCAATGCTATTGAGAAACCAGGCCAGGTCCAGTCTGGCTTATGTGTGTGGCTGGCTTGTTTCTGTTCAGGACTGGTAGGACAGAAGCTAGGCATGCCACTGAAATAGCTGTGAATTGAAATGACATGAAAAAATGGCTGATAAATTAAGATAGGTCTTGTCGCCTGGACACATGAGTTCCAATGCTTCCAATGCTAATCCAGAACAATAAGAGTGGGATAGCCAGTTAGCTCATGAGCTCACAACAACTAGCAGCAGCTTCCATAACATTAATGGTAGAGGTCTGTGGCTAAAGTAGTTACACTGATGATAACATAAAGTCCCACCGGGTCTTGAACCCTGGTCTCCCGGGTGGGAGTCCAATGCTCTCACCACTACTCTACTTGTGCAGTGGAAATCAGCAGGTTGATTTTGGTGTCTTTCTTGATTTTGGTGTGCTACTGCCTCTTGTGGTGCCAACAGAGAAATGCAGGCCAACATTGTCCGGAGGGAGGGAGGGAGTGATAACCGGACAAACGCTAGGTGCGCTGGCTTACAGCCACGCAAAAAAAGGAAAAATGGACACCACTGTAAAAAAAATATTTTGAATGGTTTTATTTCACAAAAATGTATCAATTTAACACTCGGGTGTATAGTCAAATCAGGGTGGTCATTATAAAAAAGATTCTGAAATTCTAATTGATTCAAATGAATGATATTATAGATTGTAATACACAATCTATGACATGTTGTGACAACCAACCCCAACACAAATGTGACAACCACCCCCCCACACACACACATTTTTGCTACTATTGCAGTTAGCGACCACATCATATAGCCTAGTGAAAGAACAATCTGTCTCAACTATAGCTTTCCCTTCACAGTTTCCAATGTAAATATTTGTTTAAAGATAAACTAATAGCTTAGAGGTATAGAAGAAAAACATTGAGAAGTAGAAAATTTACTTTTTGACATGAAAAACATTAAACCCCCCTCACTTCAATGATGTGTGGCTTATTCATGAAATTACCATATGGGTGAACTCTGACACCAAAGCTGAACACTTTAATACCAACATTTTTGAACAGTACAAGATATAAGCAGTGTGACAACCAACCCGTGTGACAACCAACCCCATTTCCCACCTTTTAAGGTACCAAACCAGTGGCTCGTATCTTTTAGGCATGCTACCTTTTTTTATGAGTGTATCAGTCTGTCTCCGTATCCGGTGACGGTCAGAACCATGAAACTGTCACTATGATGATACCCAGTATAGAGATCTTTAGGAAGTGTAGAGCTCTCAAGTTATATCGGTGACATAACCTAGCTTAGCATACACACACACCAGAATGTCCAGCTTAGTGTCTGACTCTGAATATCTGGGAGGGAGGGTTTCATCGTGCTGGGAGGTTTAGCATAAGCACATGCAGCTAGACAGGCGGTCACCTAGGATACAGCAGCTCTGTGTACTGCGTGTGACTCACCAAGGGGAGGAGCACACAGTGAATCAACAATGTGTTATGGTGGCTTTGCAAGGTAAAAGTGACTGTACCCACACAACCCTCAGGTGACAGGAGCTGCTGAACACTAGATAGACCAGTATCTTCCACCTCTTCTCTCCTCTCTCACCTCAGACAGGACAGCTGTGTTCCAGTGCTTCAAGCCATGTCACCTTCTAGGACTGACACACACACACACACACACACACACCCACACACACAGACACCGCTCAGAGAGAATTAGCATTACAAGCAGAAAGAAGAGAAGAGGCTCTCAGAGGCCTCTGAACTAGAGAGAACATTATGCAATCATCCAGCTTCATTATGCACCTCAAAAACGGTATAATTTGCACCTTCTACAGCCTGCCCACCTCTCCCTCCCGCACACACACAAAACACAATGAGCACTTCCTTTTGTTTCATATTTTCAGTGTGTGTGTGTGTTTGTCCCTTCCAGAGCATGCTGACAGGGCTGATGTTCCACCGTCCTGAGGATCCTCTGGGCTTCCTGGAGGGCTGCCTGCAGAGAGCGGCAGAGCTGGGCGGGCCGCAGGGCGTGGCCTGGGACAGCTTCCTCTCCATAGACAGGAAGATCCTCCCCCCCATCGCCACGGGACTGGATAGCAGGAAGGCCGGCAGCAAACTAGGTGCAGTACCATGACTACTCTCTCTTACTGATGGCAACTAGCCAGCTGACGACAACTGACTGGCGCATTGGGTTCTACTGGAGATATCATGACATACGGGATAGTGACATGCCTCAGGCAACCAGGATGCAATTTGCCGTGTCTGTTTCTGTGCTGTTGTCTCTCCTCTGAGGATCAGGTAACATAAAACTCTGACTAATGCCAGGCTCACACTACAGGATTTAAAAAATCCTAACTGATTTCAAAATCGGGTAGCATCACGCACATAAGGAGATTCTTAACAGATTTTTTGAGAATCTCAAAGAACCACATACAACAAGATTTGAAAATAACGTCTCATCACACACTCCAGGATATTATCGTGCCCAAGGGAGCAATGAACCCCTGCTGTGTTGCGTAATAATGTAATTTAATCTTGTAGTGACATAATAATCAAAATATCAAACATGTTTGATATTATCGGGGCCGCCCCAATGGGTCTGCGAGCCGATCGGGAGGTATAAGATTGGATATGTAAATACACATTACAAGATAATCTGGGCCGAACATCGGTACCGACGATACCAACGTTCCAGATTTCTCCTTCGATTGTCGGGAGGGGTGAATCGGGGATAAATTGGCCCAGAAATCCTGTAGTTTGATTCAGGCATAACACAGGACTCTCGATTCAATTCTTTCCTATTCTATTCTTCAACAGAGCCAGCTCTGGGTGCCAGTGCCGGTCCGTACCGGCGGTATGAACGGCTGCCTCCCATCCAGGCCCAGTTCTCTATCGAGAGCGACTCCGACATGACCGAGTCGTCCGGGCTCATCCAGGAGTACGACGTCTTCGACCCCGCCAAGCCGCGCCCACACATCATCTTCATCATCGGTACGGCATGCCGTCATCATCATCATCATCACGAACATCATCCTCCTCTCATGTTCAGCCTCTGTCAGACAGATGCTCAGGTCTAGTCAGTGGAAATGACCCACCAGGCAGCCATCATTATCATCATCATCATCATCACCATCATCATCAACCTCCTCACCCTCCTCCTCTTCCTCCTCTCCCAAGGGGGTCCAGGCAGTGGTAAAGGCACCCAGACGGCCAAACTGGCGGGGAGGTTCCTTCTGGAGGGCGTGTCTGTGGGGGAGATTCTCAGGACCCAGCTCCTTAACCATGCCTCCAGTGACAGGAAGTGGGAGGTCATTGCCAAGATCATAGCCAATGGCGAGCTTGCGCCACAGGTACGGCTGCCTTGATTGGCTCGATGTCTACACTCCCACAAACCCCTCTCCTAACCTTTTCTGTCTCTCAGTTACCTTGCCAATAAGAAGAAGTATCAGAAGCTGCTGTTGTTTTGTTGAACAGGAGACCACCATTGAAGAGCTGAAGCAGCAGTTTATTCGGAGGCAGGCAGCCAGAGGCTTCATAGTGGATGGCTTTCCCAGAGACATAGCTCAGGCTCTCACCTTCGAGGAACAGGTTCACTCTACTCTACTCTACTCTACTCTACTCTACTCTACTCTACTCTACTCTACTCTACTCTACTCTACTCCACTTTCCTCCGTTCTGTCTCAGTACACCTTCCATTGTCATGTTTACTTCCTGCTGTCCCGCCCCACCTGCCTCCAGATTGGCTCCCCGGACCTGGTGATCCTTCTGGCCTGCTCCAATCAGGAGCTCCGCTTGCGCCTGGAGAGGCGGGCCACCCAGCAGGGTCGTCTTGATGATAACAGCCACGCCATTGAGAAGCGTCTGGACACATTCAAACGGAACATCACGCCCATCGCCAAGTACTACCAGGAGAGGGCGCTGCTGCTCAGGGTATGTACGCTGGCTGGCTGCCACTCCACTACCCCTCATACAGACAGACCACTGCTGCTCAGGGTACCCTGGTGATATGGTGTTCTATGGTGGTCCTGGCCTGTGGGGGGCGCTAGAGTCCTGAGTTCCTGCTGATATAACCTGCTGTATTTCCTGGTGCAGGTGGATGCAGATAGAGAAGAGGAGGACATCTTCTCAGACATCAGCAAGGCCGTCAGAGAGAGACTGTTCCCCAACTGGACACATACTGATGGTAGAGAGAGAGAGAGACAGAGAGAGAGAGAGAGAGAGAGAGAGACAGAGAGAATGAATGAGAAAGAGAAAGAATAAATGAATGAGCAAAATAACGTTTATAAAAGGTTATTGGTCCACATTGGGATGCTGCTTCTAAGTCCTTTGTCTCTCTCTCCCTCTCTCTCTCTCCCTCTGCCCTCTATCTCCGCATTCTCTCTCTCCTCTTTTCTCCCTCTCTTTTTATCCCCTCTCACACCTCTCTTTCTCCAGACAGTGACTTTCCCAGCAGAGCTGACCAGCAGTCTGTAGCTCCAACCAAGGAGTCTCCGGTTGAAGTCAACCCTCCATTATAGACTCAAGTCATGGAACTCTTACTCCTTACTCTGAGTTCTGAGCCATTTGTACGGACCACTGTAAATATAACATATTACAACCCATAATAATGTTTTGTTATCGTCATGCTGATGTTGCGTGCCCTTTCGTAATCCGTGTTACTGACATACATAGCCAAGTAGAGCTGTGCAAAAGACTGTGAAAGTCTACTGTGGATGTGCTGTTGTGTGCCTTATAGTTATCATATATCAGACAGAACCAGCGCCGGGAACAAACCAGCCCCGGGACCAGAGCCAGTAACCCATTAACCCTGTGTATGTACAATAATCAGCAATAAAATTGATTTTTATGGAATAATTTGTCCTTGCAGACTGTGCTACAGGACCATGAATTTCTTGATAAAATGCACACACACACACACACACCCACGACAGTCATGAAAACACACAAACATACACACACATTCATTCATTCATATCGCAGAGAGAGGCCCCTTCCCAGACCGAGAGACAGTATCTCTCTGCTCTCCTCTCACCCACTTCAGGGTAGGGGGGCCCGAGGACAGACCCTCAGGGTGTGGGGGCTCTCAGCATTCCAGTGTGAAGTGGTTCTATTTCCAGTTTCTTCCTATTATAGTCTGCTAACACCGAAGCTCAGATAACCTTATCTCTCAATTCCCGGGGGCTATAAAGGCTGGGAAGAGGCTGTGGGAGCGGCCTCCATCCGTCCATCCCTCCTCCTCTCTCTCCAACCTCACACTCACTTGTTATCCCTCCATCTCTCTCTCCAACCTCACACTCACTCGCTCCCCACGAGCTAGCCGGGCGACAGCGACATGGCTCCTAAGAAAGTGGAACCGAAGAAACCGGAGCCCAAGAAGCCCGAGCCCAAGAAGGAGGAGGCGGCGCCTGCCAAGCCGGCCGCCCCGGAGCCGCCCAAGGAGCCGGAGCTGGACCTGAAGAGCATCACGCTGGACTTCACGCCCGACCAGATCGAGGAGTTCCGGGACGCCTTCACGCTGTTCGACGAGACGCCGGCGGGTGAGATGAAGATCACGTTCTCCCAGTGCGGGGACGTGATGCGGGCGCTGGGGCACAACCCCACCAACGCGGAGGTTCTCAAGCTGCTGGGGAAGCCCAAGCCCGAGCAGATGCAGCGCGAGCTGCTGGACTTCGACACCTTCCTGCCCATGCTGCAGCACATCTCACGCTCCAAGGAGCAGGGCACCTACGAGGACTTTGTGGAGGGGCTGCGCGTCTTCGACAAGGAGGGCAACGGCACGGTGATGGGGGCGGAGCTACGGCACGTCCTGGCCACGCTGGGGGAGAAGATGACGGAGGTGGAGGTCGACCGCCTGATGGTCGGCCAGGAGGACGCCAACGGCAACGTCAACTACGAAGCCTTCGTCAAGCACATCATGTCTGGCTGACCGCATTCTGTTCTGGCTGACCTCTAACCTTGATCCACTGCTCTGGGGTCAGCGGCCCTCCCCTAAACCCTGACCTGACACTCTAGAGAGGACACAGGCAAACTGACCTGAGACCAGCAGTTTCAGGCCAGAGACAGCTTCCCTCTACTGGTGTTCCTCTCCACTCAATTCTTCATCACTCATGGCCCCCCAGGACTCAACACAGCATCTACCTGTTCCTCTGTCTCCCTCCTACGTCTATAGCTGAATAAAGTCTTGCCGGTTATTCGTCTTGTCCTGTGTGGTATTTGTGGGTGATATACTGTATACACTTCATTAGTATTTGTTGGGTTAAGTATATCTGGCTCACCTCCAGAGCTGGCATCTTGTACCGAGATGTCAGAATCTGCCTCAGGGCAAGCAGTGCTAGTGTCAACATGATTAGCTTCTGATTGGTAAATAAAACTACAGAGCACGTACACACACACAGGCCTACGGGAGGTACAATTATGGGTTGGTAATTATCGAGGGCTAAGTGAGGAGGTTTGTGAGTGCGTGTTTCTGAGAAGTGATTGGTGGCTGTCCTGTCACCGCAGCTGGTCTCCGCAGCCCAAGGCACATTCATGTCACAACATGGCCGACCAAAGTCATCGCAAGGTTGAGGGCGGGAGGAGCAGGCCAGAACTAATACCATTCTGACTGGCTGGTACTGATGTCTCAGAGACTTGGTTTATGTGACTGATGTCTCAGAGACTTGGTTTAAATTAACTCTCTAAGTAAAGAGTTAATTTAAGGAAACTGTATGTTTATTTTCAATGTAGTTTATAATTCAATATGCGTGCTGAATTTATAATGGCTATTTTCACTTTCTCTAGAACCATCACTGCCCTCCAGTGGCAAATAAAAGAAAGATCGGCCTCTCTGAAGGTGATAGAAACATATCCAACGCAAAAGCAGATTCACATAAAGGAGTTTATTCACCTAATACTGGTGTAGGACAGAGGAGAGTGTTCATACTGCATAGAGGTTACAGCTTACAATGCGTACAGAAAAACGTCACTACATGTTCTACATAGACCACAGATAGCAGACTGACAGAGAGACAAGCCAGACTCTACCACCACTCTGCTCCTATCAGTCATCAGTACTCAGTCTCTACAACAAAAGCTTTCCTGTGTTCAACTGTACAGTGATTACGCCACGGTAAAGCAGTCTTCTTAAGTGATCATCTCTATGTTAGCCAAACTGTATCAGACAGACTCGTTATTCTAGAGTGTCACTTTCTCTTTATAATACTGTACTTCCTGTTTGTTTGGTTAAAAGTTGCCCTCCCTTGGTGTTCCACAGAAACGCACGACAGCTACTTGGATTAATTATTCACAAGAGAAATAGTGCTTCCATGTTTTTCTCTCAGTCCTTTTTTATATGTATGTATGTGGAGGCGGCCATCCCTTCAACAGCTGTTACATAAGATACATCACACACAAAACAGACTATCCCTCCTGCATGTCAATCAAATCTTCCTTCCTATTGCACTTCAAAATCAAGACAGTGGTGGGCGGGGCTTTCTCCGAACAAGGACAGCCTCTCTATGTTGCCATGCCTACAGTTCCCAGTGCTGTTAAATATTAAACACACTCCTGACATATAAAAACTGGTTAAAAAGGCCATTGCACAGTAATGTCTATGGAGTGTATTCTGTTATGGATGAGGGCACTAGATGGCCTTGCAGTTGAAGCTGAACACTGGGAGAGTTGAAGCTGAACACTGCGACAGTTGAAGCTGAACACTGGGACAGTTTCCCAGTAACGGACTGGGACTGGGCTTGGCCTCCCGGACTGCAGTCCACCACCAGAGAAGAGCCTCAGATTGCTGGTGATTTTCAGTCTGTAGGATGAGGCTCAACCGGTCAGACTGGACTGACAGCCTGGAGACCCGCCCTGCTACCAGGAGTGTGTGGGGAGGGTACGGTCCCAGGGGACAGAGACCTGCGGGCCAAATGTTCACTGTACTGTCTGAGGGACAGAGAGAGAGGGCAGTCCCAGAAGAGACGAGGAGACCTGTTGAGGTAAAGGGAACTCAGACGTAATAGTACCACTCCATCACCATCCAACTGTCTGCCCTCCTCCTTAGTGCAGGTCCACCATGGAGAGAGGTCTGTTCCGATTGGTCTGCTGTATGCCGGCGGGCCTGTGATTGGCCAGGTCCAGGTAGAGGGCAGAGCGTAGGAAGCGGGGGTAGCAGTCCTTCTCCATCAGAGTGTAGATCCTGCTCTGGGCCAACAGGAAACAGGAAGCAGTCAAGCCTCCCGGGTTCAGGAGGTTCTGCTGGGTAGCCTCACGGGTCCAGGAGTCCAGGTTCACCTGAGACAGATGAAAACAGATTGGTCATACTTCATGATATCAAATCAAAGCTTTATTTGTATAGCGCATTTCATACACAGAGGCAACACAATGTGCTTTACAGAGAACAAAGCAAAAAAACAGTATCACCCGGGGGCCAGAATAGTGAGCTGTAAAAATTCTTCCCTGATCCCTCTCAACAAGGCGATCGAGCAAGCTCCTGGAGTATGTTTGTCTAACGGCTAAGAACATTTATAAAGCAATAAATTACATTAAATTGAGAGGTGTGTAGGAGGTATGTAGGGCTCTCCTCACCTCATTACAGGCGTGTGTGGAGATGAACTCTGAGAAGATCTTCTTGGCCCTGGCGGCCATCTTGGACTGGTTTCTGGTCTGGTGGAACTTCTCGCAGGCCAACCAGAAGTCCAGGTTCTCCTCACTGAACTCTGACCTCAAGAACCCTCGGAACACCGCCACACCCGCTACACACACAGACACACACACACACACTCAGTTATTGAAAGCCAATAGACCTTGAAAAATGATTTTGTGTGTGCGCGTGTGTGTAAAGAGACTTACATTTGTGGGCCAGCAGTGTGTCAAAGCTCTCCCCCCATTGTAGAGCTTCTTCTGGGGATGGCCTGCTAATCAACACACACACACACACACACACACACACACACACACACACACACACACACACACAACACACACACAACACACACACAACACACACACAACACACACACACACACACATACATACACACATACACACACAAACACAAACACAAACAAAGTCATGACAAATACATTCCAATACACCAGACTGGTTATAGGTTGTAACAGAGAGACACCAGAGAGTTTCTGACCTGGCGGACTTGAGGAGCTTCTCCAGGCCGTGGGCAGAGTTAGCTCTGTGAAGGTCATTTCTCCATCGTAGGAAGGTCAGACGGTTCTTCATGTCTTTAGCCCTGAGGAACACATTAGAGAACATCAGACAGGTCTGTGGAACAGAAGGGAACATGACAGAATATCAGCAGCAGACTGGAGGATTCCACGATGACTTACAGACTCTTGGTCTTGTTCTTCTTCCCGGGGGCGTGTCCAAACTCACAGCTACAGTCTGAATATCCGCACACCTGGAGGGGAAGGGAGGACGGGAGGGATGAGGGGAGGGAGGAGGGATGAGGGGAGGGAGGAGGGAGGGGAGGGGAGGGATGAGGACCTGCAGCTGCTACCCCGTCTCGAACTTGTTCCAAACCTACAAGAATCCCAACCACTGCTGCCATAAGGGAAACTGAGAAGATACACCCGAGTACCAGGGTAAAGATCTAAACAGATCTACGTAACAGAATGTAGCGATGCCGTGTAGTTACTGTAGATCTAGATAGACTAGATCAGTACAGAAGAATATCATTCTGCCAGACGGCAGCACGCAGATCTAGGAGCAGGAGGATCTGACCGTACCGTCCTCCCCGAGAGTAGCATGTACATCCTGCAGACCGAGCCTCCCTCTCTGGTCAGCTCCCTCCTCAGGGTCTGGGCGGAGGGCTGGGTCCAGCGGGCGGGGGCGGCGCCCGGTGGGTCGGGCTGGACCAGGTGGTGGAGGGTGCTGTCGGAGATGAAGCGTGGCGAGCGCGGCTCCTGGAGGAGGCTGCCCTCACTCAACGTGCGGCGCCGACGCAGCGAACTCCGACCGCCGCCGCACGCCGCCGCCGCCCGTTCCCTGTCGGGGGAGGGCCTCCCCGCGCTGCGGCGCTCCTCGTCTTCGTCGCTATCCTCCTCCTCCTCCTCGCCCTGCCTGTCCGGGGAGGGCGCGGCCTGCGAGGGGAAGAGCGGGTCCGGCCGGAGGTCCGGGAGAGTGAGGGGGGAGGGGGAGGAGGAGGAGGAGGAGCGGGCCCCCGCCGCGCCTGCCGTCTCCGAGGTCTCGGACGCGCTCTCGCCCTCCCCCTGCTGCCGCTCCTCCTTCTCCAGCGCCTCCTCCCTCTCCCTCCTCTTCCAGATCCGCTCGTCTGCCGCTCCCCTTTCCCGCTCCTTCCACTCCCCCTCTTTCTCCCTCTCCCTCCAGACCGGGCTCTCCAGCAGCTTGCGGGCCTTCCCCGCCGCGCAGGGAGGGGTGGTGAGGGGCGGGGAGGTGGGGGGGGACTGCTGCTGGAGGTTCTCCGTGCTCCTCAGGACAGGGGGGGTGAGGACGTGCCCCGGGGGGGTGGGCGTCTTGGCTGGGGGGGTGAGGGTCCTGGCTGGAGGGGTGAGGTTGCCCAGGCCCAGGCCCAGGCCCAGGCTGTAGGGTTCGGGAGAGCCACTGTAGGGGGGTCCCTCTGGGGAGTGGTTGTACAGCGAGTCCTGGTGGCTCAGACTGAGGACCCCCAGATCGCACTGGACGTCATCCACTGGCTCCTGCATTACATTGCACGCATGCACACACACACGCACACACACGCACACACACACACAATGTTGTCAGAGAGAGAGGCAGAAAGACATGGACAAACTAACAGAACAGCTGACCTGGTTGCAGTCACTGTACTGTCTGTATGTGTGTGTGTTTGTGTGCGTGCGTGTGTGTGTACTGCACGTGTGTCTAAGCCCTACCTGTTCATGGTCAGCTGTGTGTTTGAGGCCAAGCTGCTTGTCGATGTTGTCTCTGAGACACTGGTGCACCCGCCTCTTCTGGTCCACCGTGTAGGCTTCCAGACTGAACAGACCCTCACTCCTCTGGAGAGGGAGAGAGAGAGAGAGAGAGAGAGAGAGAAAAGAGAGAGAGAGAGAGAGAGAGAGAGAGAGAGAGAAAAGAGAGAGAGAGAAAAGAGAGAGAGAGAGAGCGGGATAGAGACCGGACCAGATACAGAAGAGAGAGAGACAGAGGGAAGGAGAGAGAGTGGGGGGGGAGAGAGTGATAGAGAAAGAAAGAAAGAAAGAAAGAAAGAAAGAAAGAAAGAAAGAAAGAAAGAAAGAAAGAAAGAAAGAAAGAAAGAAAGAAAGAAAGAAAGAAAGAAAGAAAGAAAGAAAGAGAGAGAGAGGGAGGAGGAGGTGGGGTCAATGACAGCTAAAACAAAAGGTACAGGGTCTTTATCAGGGCTGCTATCCTCTGGGGAGTGCTCAACTACTCTTCATTCAATACAGTAGTTGCAGTCCCATGAGAATAATGACCAGGCTGGGAGGATAGAAACGCTGCCTACCTCAGTCCAGTGGATGATGTACACCCTCATGATATCAGCAGGAACTGGAAGAGTACAGACAACATGTTGTTACTGCTGACGCATGAACAAAGAAAAAACTGTGTGTGTGTGTGTGTGCGCGTGGTACTGACCGTCTCTCAAGCGCAGGTTGTAGAGGTACAGGGGACTCTGGAGGACGTTGCAGCGTCCGGCTTCGTCCTCTCTGGTGAGCAGCAGCAGGTCGCTGTAGATCAGCATGGTCACCTGCAGGGGGCGACGGAGCACCGGGTAGACAGCTCAGCGACACACTCGACCAGCGCGGGGACAGGAGGAGCTGCTGACCAGGGTAGCACCGTCTTCCTGCCATGTGCGCTGTCGCTCTAAAAATACTCCCTTCATTGTATAGATAGAAGCTCTAAACAGCTGTCACCCATCCAGTCTTGTGAGATCGGTGATTCGAGAGCGGAAGGGAGGAGGGAAAGGCCATTGTTAGACTACTGAGCCACGGCCAGAATCTCTTCTCCGCTCTACTGAGGTCAGGAGGGCCTTGAGCCTGTTGGTTCTGAGCTCTTCTCAGTGATGCTGCTGGGAGCGCCAGGATTATTCACTCAACTGGACCCTCTCTGGCCTGACCACTCCGCCAGGAAAACAGATACACCCTTAAAAGAGTCTGCCTGACACACACTCACTACCAGGCGCATGTAGCCAGCACACACACACACACACACACATACGGTACACGCACACGCATAGTATCAGATGATCAATCCAGCATCGTCGTCACAGGGAGCCAGTGATCTGCGTCTCACCAGTGGCGGGGTGATATAGATGAGGCTGCGGCAGATAGAGTTTCATCCTCCTCTATAATACCGCCCGTCTGTCTGGGAAGGTCTCCGAGGGACCTACAGCAGACCACTCAGAACGTCAATTTGGGTGAAAACTGAACTGACTCCGTACTGTAGTCAGCACAGCTCCCGGTCCGGGGGTCACCTTCAGTTGTCTATAAGGCTGTACGGTTGGATCGGTAGTCGCACTGGTGGACAGCCGGTTGGTATGGCTGGGCAGTAGGTTGGTATGGCTGGGCAGTGGCTGGGCAGTAGGTTGGTATGGCTGGCCAGTAGGTTGGTATGGCTGGGCAGTAGGTTGGTATGGCTGGGCAGTAGGTTGGTATGGCTGGCCAGTAGGTTGGTATGGCTGGCCAGTAGGTTGGTATGGCTGGCCAGTAGGTTGGTATGGTTGTGGTGGTGTTACCTTAATGGGCAGCATGTTGTTTTCATGCAGGATCATCTCCTCTGACAGCAGCAGGGTTCTCTCTGGGCTGCACAGGTCCAGGGGCTAGGCGCAACAAGGACAACGTAGACAACGTCGGTGTCAACCACTACAACTACAACAACAACAACAACAAGCTGGTAAACAGACAGTTCTGACCTGGACGAACACGGGGAAGATGAGAGTCTTGGGAGCCAGGGTGACGTAGGTGCCGTAGTTGGAGTAGGGCAAGTGGGACTGGACGATGGTGCAGTTCTGGTAGTTCCCGTGGTTTAGCTGGTAGGCCGACGGGGAGGAGGAGGAGGGGGGAGGGGCCATGGTGGACGTGTGGTTGTTGATGGACCTGCGAGAGGTTGCTCCCTGGGCCTGCAGCCCTGGGTCTTGCAGCAGCCTGCTGGGGTGGGTCTGGTACAGCCGCCCTGGTGGACACACAGGGAAGGGCAGGGTCAGCACGGGGAGGAGGTTAGTACTGGTGGCCTACGAGACAGCGCTCATACAGACCATAGAAATGATCAGGTCTTAGT
>NC_140256.1:7884716-7904716 GCF_949987555.1 Borostomias antarcticus
CCATCTCAGAAGTTCAGAACATGTTGATCTGTGAGTCAGTCGAGAGCCAGACATGCTAGAGAGACGAACAGGACAGGACCTTGGACAGAACCAGTCCAGACTGGACTTTACCTAGAGGAGGGGTTACGATTCCACACGGTCACCAGCAGTCTCTTCTGATGATCCTCTGCTGTGATGGCCCTGAGACACACACACACACACACACACACACACACACACACACACACACACACCCACACACACAGATACACAGATTAACATACACATGCACATACAAAGAGTCATAAAGCTGCTAGCTACTGTAGATGTAGTGGGTATTAGGCTGGCAGTTCTCCAACTGATTTCAAGAACATCACTCACAGCAGGAAGGTCTCCTGGAACACTGGGTTCTTACAGTCCAGAACCGTAGTCGTCTTCCTGCGGGTACTGTGGTCTAGATCTGGGATGACAGCCAGCTGAAAAACAACACACACACACACAACACACACACGATTTTTCCAGGGGCACTTTGTAGTGACAGAACAGGGAAAGTGAGCCTACAGTGTATGAGAAGCTTGGAGGTGTGTCTAACCTTGACGTAGGAGTCACATGTCCTGGAGCTCTTACCCAGCAGGCCTCTGGCCTCCAGGACTGTCAGAGCAGAAGAGGGAGGGGGACAGACAGACATCAACACCGCTGGACCCATGCCAAGTAGACCCAGCGGAACACATTTACAGTATGTTCTGACTCTACCACCTCGCTATCTGGAACAGCTACACTATCGGGTTCACTACCAGGTAGACCGTAGACTAAGGATGATTATCCATACAGACCGTAGGCTAAGGATGATTATCCATACAGACCGTAGGCTAAGGATGATTATCCATACAGACTGTAGGCTAATTATCCATACAAACTGTAGGCTGTAGACAAACTGTATCTCTCAGGGGTGTAATTAGTTTATCGCACATTCAAGGACTGACCACATCGTGATGATACACTGGAGTAGAATACTGCAGCCATTTTCAACCAGTGGTCCGCGGCCCACTGGTGGTCCGCAGAGCGCCATCCATTGGGCCGCGGAGGCAGTGGTGGCCTACTGCCAAATGGTTAGGAAAAAAAAAAGAAATAAAAGTTTGGAAATTTACAAAGCTAGTTATTTTTCTATCTAAATGTACTCACAAATTCACATATAAATAAAACATTTCAAGTTAAATGCATAGTTTCAATGACCAGTTACGTTCGAATATCACCACGCCAATGACATCCGAATGTGTTCAGCTAACATAGCTTGTTAGCGAACGTTCCCTCGGATGCAAGCTTTCCCTCGCTCTTGGATGATTTTTTTTTCCTCATGCATTTGGGAGAACCCCTGGTATACTGCATACTAACATGGTACATGATGTTCCCAGCATGCACTCACCCTGGATCACTATCCTCCCATCCTCTGGGGTGATTGACAGGCGAAGCTGGCCTATGAGAGGAGAGGAAGATTCAACAGCATTAGTGGTTGTTATCGGGGGGTAGACATGATGAGAGCTGGCAGCGGTCTCCGGGGTAACCTCGTTACCAGGGCGATGTCAGCCCGCAAGGCCACTGATTAATGTGTAGCTTGAGGCAGGTCGTTATAACAACCTCATTCTAAATAAACAACTTTAAACAGCTAATTAGTCCTCATGTTCCCTCTGACCGGATGGTGAACCAGACCCTGACCAGCTCAGAAAGATGCGATTGAACTAACAAATAATAACTGCAGACAGCTATGATGTTGTTGCGAGACAGCTTCAGAACGAAAACAAATCAGTACCGTTTAAATCTCTGAAAAACCAAATTAATATACAGCAGTGCGCAGAATGATCATGGGTTAGACTCCCAGGATAGTAGAATCCATCAGAACCACAGAGAACCCAACTCTACTACCCAGTAGAAGCCTGTTGAACCTGAAGGACTCACCGTAGGTCTGCAACAGAATAGAAGACGCCTGGAACTTCACCTTGCGTGTACTGAGACAGTCCATGTCATAGTGGCGATGCTCACACGTAAACATACACACATACGAACTCCTCCAACATCACAACTCCGGGTTCACATAAATCAGTCAATATAGGTGTGTGTGTGTGTTGAGACAGAGATGGCCTCAGGGTCATAACTCTAACCGCCTTTTCATTTTGAATAGAGAGCAGACAGGGACACTGTGATTGGCTGAGAGGCTCATTTGAATAGGGCAGTGGGGGGAGGGGCTGTTCCACCTGCTGTTTCGGCTGTAAACAATGTGGCGGCTCTTCTTAACCTATCACCCCTCCCTCCTGCTCTCCCTCCCTCTCGCTCTCCCTCCCCCTATCCCTTCCTCCCTCTCTCCCTCCCTTCCTCTCTCTCTCCCTTCCTTCTTCTCTCCCTCCCTTCCTCCCTCCCTCTCTCTCTTCCTCCCTCCCTCCCCCCCTACCTTCCTCCCTCTCTCCCTTCCTTCTTCTCTCCCTCCCTCCCTCTCTGTATCATGGAGATCTATATTGGCCGTCCCCTCCACTCCCCTCCCCTCCAGACTGCTCTGTCTCACAACCCAGCGCCAGTCAGGGGGGCAACCCCCGGTCCGGACGCGCACAAAACCTGGACTGGACTAACACCGCTCACTGGCCCCTGGACAGCTTGGCTCTGGAGCCCCAGCTGAGCACAGTGTTAATGAGCACACATTTCCACCTCCGCCGAATGACATACAGCTAGCCACACTTATTATGAAATTAGCTCCACACACACACTACCCATCTCCCAGCCTCCAGCTGCAGTCAGAGGGCCAGCTGGGATGTGGTGGCAGGGAGGGGACAGGACAGACTGTTAGAGAGCAGAGGACAGGACAGACTGTTAGAGAGCAGGGGACAGGACAGACTGTTACAGAGCAGGGGACAGGACAGACTGTTAGAGAGCAGGGGACAGGACAGACTGTTAGAGAGCAGGGGACAGGACAGACTGTTAGAGAGCAGGGGACAGGACAGACTGTTACAGAGCAGGGGACAGGACAGACTGTTAGAGAGCAGGGGACAGGACAGACTGTTAGAGAGCAGGGGACAGGACAGACTGTTAGAGAGCAGGGGACAGGACAGACTGTTAGAGAGCAGGGGACAGGACAGACTGTTAGAGAGCAGGGGACAGGACAGACTGTTAAGAGAGCAGGGGACAGGACAGACTGTTAGAGCAGGGGACAGGACAGACTGTTATAGAGCAGGGAACAGGACAGACTGTTAGAGAGCAGGGGACAGGACAGACTGTTACAGAGCAGGGGACAGGACAGACTGTTACAGAGCAGGGGACAGGACAGACTGTTAGAGAGCAGGGGACAGGACAGACTGTTAGAGAGCAGGGGACAGGACAGACTGCTACAGAGTCGTGTTTGTTGTGGCTGTGAGGAAGCTGGGCTCTCCGGGGCTCACTGATATGCATGAGGAGACCAGGTCAGGTCCAGTCCAGCGCCACCAGACTGGACCAGGAGATCTTATATATCTCCCCTGGGCCCCCTCCTCTTACTCTCCCTCCCTCCCTCCTCTCCTCCTGCTCCTCTTCTACCCTGCTCCTTCTCCACCTCTCCCTCCCTTCCTCCAGCCTCCTGTACCGTCTCCTCCTCTCTCTCCCTCCCTCCCTCCTCTTCTTCTCCACCAGTCAGTTAGTGGACTTTAGTCATCACGAGCCCCCCCGCCCCCCGCATGGCCCGGTGACTCCTCCACACTGGGAGGAACAACATTGTCTAATCTTTACGACCACAGTCATATTAGCAGAACTAGCAGGAAACGGGCCCAAGTCTGGCTCTGCATGTCAGAACCATGGGCAGCAAACTCCCTTTCCCTTGGATGTGATGATTATAATGATGATGGTCATAAGGTCGACACTTAACACTGAACACGTGGTGTAGAAGAGTCACCTGATAGGGGTAAAACAGCAGCATTTGAGATAACACATCATTTACTGCTAGTGAAGGAATAATATACTGTCAGTGACAGTGTCATAAGGCATATAATACTGTAAATAATTGTAGCATATGGAGTCTATAAGGATGGGCAGGCCTACTGCATAAGATTCAGATTTGACCTTACATGTCCTTACAGACATACCGTACACACGCTCTGCTTTTACCCAGGTACAACTTAGGCATGTTTGCTCCATGTAGGCATGCTAAGGAATCTACCTACTGGTATAAACGTGTTTATTTGCACTCTTGTATATTTGGATTTTAGAATATTTTATATCTATTATAAAATTTGATTTAGTCTGGATTGTGTTACTTTGTTGTCCTTTGATGCTGTAACAGTGGAATTGCCCCGCGAGGATCAATAAAGAACCTACCACCTACGACCAGACAGCAGGCAGAGAGAAGAGGGCGTCCTATGAGTCACTGTACGGCAGGATGGGACACACACATACAGTATGGAGGATGGAGAGCAGTGTCTACAGTAAGACCATACTGTAGCTGACTACTGCTGATAAACGCTGTTTCCGATCAGTTACATAAACCCCCGCTGAACATAGTGTCTCCTGTAATATTGGTTTACAGTATACAGCACTCCTACTGCTGACGTCTCTCCTCCTCCTCCTCCTCCTCCTCCTCATCATCATCAGCATCGTATGTGGGATAGCTACAGCCTACAGGCAGTAACATGACCGGGGCTCTCAACATACAGACATGCAATTAGAGGATCCTCAAGGAGAACACTGAAAGCAAACATGGACCTTCAGGGAGGACACAGGGATGACATCACAGAAAACCTATATTTGAATAGAATAAACGTACATGTGAGTGTAGGTCAGACGAACGTACATGTGAGTGTACATGGTCAGACTAACGTACGTGTGAGTGTGTGTACGCAGTCAGACTAACGTACATGTAAGTGTGTGTACATGGTCAGACTAACGTACATGTAAGTGTGTGTACGCACTACGCAGTCAGACTGACGTACGTGTGAGTGTGTGTACGCAGTCAGACTAATGTACATGTGAGTGTGTGTACACCATGGATGTATTAATATAAGTTTATAGATATATTAATAGAAGGTGTACACCGTCAGACTATCATAAAAGCTATTCAGCCATCTGAGCTGTGTCCAGTACAGGGAAATGTAGATCAGACAACAATGGGACTTGAGTTTTCAGCACAGCAGTCAGAGGAGCTACAAACAGGAGCCTTCGGCCCTCATCTCATCCTACAACAGAGAATAACTGTCTCTCTGTCATCAACAGTCATTAATGACATCATCACTCTGGTCACGCTCCACAGACACACCCCATGTCTGGTCCTAGAATAGATGATGATGTCAACACTGACACCTCTTGGTCAGGTTCATCTATTACAATCTAAGTGCTCTGGAAGACCACTAGCCCCCCCTAGTGGCTGAGCTCCATAAAGGTGTTTAGATGATGTCATCATAGCCCCAAAAAAAACATTCTGAGAGAGAGAGAGAGAGAAAGAGAGAGGGGGGGGGTAGCAAGAGAGAGAAATAGAGAGAGAGAGAAAGAGAGAGAGGAGGGGTGGGGTTTAGCAAGAGGGAGAAATAGAGAGAGAGGGGAGGGGTTTAGCAAGAGAGAGAAATAGAGAGAGAGAGAGAGAGAGAAAGAGAGAGAGAGAGAGTGAGAGAGAGAGGGGAGGGGTGGGGTTTAGCAAGAGAGAGAAATAGAAAGTGAGAGAGAGCAGAGCAGAAAACAGAGAGAGAAATAGAAAAGAGCTGTGCTGAGGTGCAGATGCACTAAGAATACAGGAGGTGTCTCACCTTTCCCCCTGAACCCAGAGGGCCGGATCTTCCTCCTCTTCCTGGGGACCACTTCAGCGCTCTCCCCCACACAAAGGCTCCTCCTCCTGGGCATAGGCTCAGCCAGGGTCATCTCCCCCAGGGATGTCATCTTACCCCTGGGCAGAGAGTGGGCCATGTCCCGCACAGAGTTCTCCCTCCTCCTTGGGATACCTCCAGCCGTTATCTCATCTGAAGTCATCTTGTTCCTGGGTCTGGGTTCAGCCACGCTCTCCACAGAAGTCATCCTCCACTTCGGTGCCGGCGCGTCTCCAGAGATGTTCTCCACCGCTGTCATCCTGCCTCTGGGTGGAACTCCAGCCGCGTCCCCCACTGCAGTCTCCCTCCTCCTGGGTCTGGGATCCGCCAGGTTCCTTACAGAGGTCTTCTTGACCATAGCTACTCTGACCTGAGCCCCCGGGCTCCGGTGGACCGCCGACCCACCCCAGAGCCCCTGTTCTGCTGCCCCAGCTGGCAGCCCCCAGACTCCCCCAGCCCTGACCGCTGCTCTGGCCGCTGACCCTGCCGCAGTCCTGCCGGCCGAGCTGAGAGGAAACACACAACACATCGACAGGAGTAGACGTCTGGTTATTCAATCACATCAGTCCAGGAAGGCTTTACTTTACTACTACAGTACTACGACACATGCCATGTGACAGCTTCTTATTCAGGTGTGTCATCCATGTCTATTGGGTGCGCTGCTGACAGTGTTCCTACCGCCTCTGTGTCCCAGCTCTCCTGGAGATCCTGGGTTCCCTGGCGCTTCCTCTGTTTTCCAAGCTGACCAGGTAGCTTCCTCCTCCTCCTCCTCCAGCAGCATCCCTCTCCACTCTGCACCTCCTCTTACTGGCAGGGCCAGGCTGGTAGACCTCCTGGTGCAGCCGGTGGCCAGCTCCACCACTGGGCCTGTATGGAGAGAGAGAGAAAAAAAAAGGTAAAGTAACGCAGCCAGCTCCACCACTGGGCCTACGATAGCCAGCTCCACCACTGGGCCTATGATAGTCAGCTCCACCACTGGGCCTACGATAGCCAGCTCCACCACTGGGCCTACGATAGCCAGCTCCACCATTGGTCCTACGATAGCCAGCTCCAACACTGGGCCTACGATAGCCAGCTCCACCACTGGGCCTACAGTAGCCAGCTCCACTAGGTCTATGTGAATGTTTTTTTGTTACAGTGCAGCTCTCCACCTCTGCTTGAACAGACAAGGCCTTGTCCTGAAAATAGATCAAAGTATAATTTCCCAACTGGAACAGCAATGACCAATTTACACCTAGCCTGAGGGAGGGTGTATGTAGCCTACAGTATGGGGGAGAGAAAACGCACTTCTGATGCTCACAACTCCTTAGTTACAGCCATGATGACCAATGATCTTTGAAAGATCATTTCAGCGTTAATGACTCAGCTGCATACAAAACATCATTAGCAAGAGGAGCGGAGGCAGCGAGGCAGGGGGATTAGCCAGCGTCAGGCCAGGCTAGGGAGATGGCAGCTGACAGGCCCAGTATGGGAAGGGTCAGAGGTTGCAGACCCCTGCAGAGACTCGTCTTGTCTCTACATAGGACTGTTTGAACCCTACCTTTCCCCTGGTGGACTGTTAGAAGCCCACAGTTTTGAATTATCATCATGAGAACTTCACGTCCTTTTTTATGTATTGATGCACGTGTACCTATTCTGTAACCAGTAAAAGATAGATAATTTAGAAGTTAAGAAAGAAAAAAAGTGAGGTAATCAAGAAAAACGTTTTACTCATCTTTAAAGTTTACTGAAAGAGCTCAATTGGATGAAAAACACACCAGTAGCCTACTACAATATGTTGCCTAGGCAAGGCTATATCATTTGTTCACTATTAACTTGGACTAGCTCAAATCAAGCGGACTCATATGATGAAGGTAGACCATGTTGCTACCCAGTAGCACCAATTCACTAGCTCGCCAATCTGCCTACCTAGCAAAGATATTACGATAACATCCCGAAGTGAACGAATTTGATTGAATAACCTGCACAGTGCTTAGGCTACAATTACAAATGCACTCCTACCTTTTCCGGTTGTCCTGTGGCGGCCACTGTGGCTGGACGTTTTCCATTGTCTTGTTGCTACAAAGCAGGAGGTTACCATTTAATAATTACATTCAAAAAAGCCGCTGGAACATTAACTTTCTCTCCCAGCCAGGGTTAGAAGGGAGGTCCGCCCCTCCCCTCTCCCCTCCCCTGCCAGTCTCCGAGGTGGTAAAACAGCTCTCGACCAATCCGGGAGCTCTATTCGACAACGTACAAGCGCTCATGTAAACATTTCAAAAATCTCCAAAACATGTGTTTCTCGTTAGTCTAAAAGCTTCTATTGTAGGCTACTAGTTGTAGGCTACAGTTGTACTAACGGTTTCAGAACAGTGATCCTGTATTCACTGAGTGTAGATAGTGATTTTCCTGATATTTAAAACTGATATCTGCATATATGCTAAATGATGGCTACTCAGCTGTTTCTAATGTTGATTTTATGCAGTTATTTTATCATACTGTTTTATTATTTTAGCCCTGTAGACTATTCCTTATTCTACTTTTTCTTTTACTATTTTTTCCTCAGCTATTGCGTTTAGCTTGTACCAGTAATTCTGTTTCATGTTATGTTATATGTATTGCACTGTGATTTTAATTTACCATCTGCTGTAGGCTAATATTACTAGTAATGTGCTGTCACTTAAATGTGCTATATAAATAAAAGTGGCTTTACTTGACTTTCCCCACTAACCGACTTCAACAGACATCATACCTTGTAAAATACAGGTCTGTAAAACCGGAGTGTAAAAACGAGTGTTTGTGATCTGTGTGTTTTGTGGAGTAAGCTCACAGCAGCCGTTACTAGTGGTATGTTGCCAGGTTTCTGAGGAAAAGGAATTCTATTTTTTCCCCTTAAATTACTCTCAGCCATGCAGCTGTGCGTGCATAGGGCACAGTTGACCTTTTTTCTCTCAGAAAATCCAACGGAATTATTTTCATCTCAGCTGTAGGCTTACAGCAGCCCGGCTACTCCACTGTAATACATGTCAGTCAATTATGAGGAGTATGTGGCCATGTCTATTGGCTCTGATAGGCTATCTGCTCCCTAGGCTCTGTCGCTCCAGATCACCTCCTGCTCCCCGACTCCAACAGGTCCTGAGCTCTGGTGTTGGAGGTAGGACAGACATGCAGACTAACCTGAAAATCTACCCAGAGGCACAGGAGCAGTGTCAAATCCCACCATCCTGGTCCCCCTGTGGCCCCCACCCTCCAACGTCTAGCAGGCTGACCAGACAGGGTACCGACTGGGGTGTGGGTCAGTAGTGCTAAGTCACAGACAGAAGTAAGTCGCCCAATATAAATGTCTTTTCTTGTCCTGCAGCCTTTCACAGTGTCACTGAGGGAGGAGTAGGCCTGGGGGGATACAATGGAGGGGGAGGAACCTGACAACCAACTCTCAGCATGAGGGGCTGCTGCCTTTGTTAGAGGAGAGCCCTGATCTGTGTTGAGAGTTGTACAATACAAGACCCCCCCCCCATCCCTCTCACACACACACACACACACACACACACACACACACACCCTGCTCAGTCCCAGCAACACTCCAGGCTTCTTTACCCTTATGCTTATTGGGTTCTTAGCACCCTCTCCAGGCTCTTCATGTGACTTCCTTGTCCCCAGTGCAGGCGCCTCACCATGTTTTTAGCTGGCTTTAGCACTAGATTATGCTTTTAGTCACTTGTTTAGAAAGGAGATGCATTTGTAAGTTCTGGCGAGTAGTACTACACTGACTTCCTACGCAAAATGTACCTATTGTAGGTTTCCTAATTATGTAAAACACGTCTTACATACACAACAACACACAATCGGCCAGAGCTTCAGGAGTCTGTTGTCAGCGTGAGACCGCCCACCCTCCAGTCTTCTGTAAAAAGGCCATTGACAACTACAATACTGTGTTGTTTGCATAGCTTAGAGGACTGTGGGTGCTGTTGTAGTGTTGACCCACTTTATCTAAATGTGTTCATAACAAAAGGTACTAGCGTGGCGTAGGCACCAAAAACACACACACATACACACACACCTATACACACACACCACTGACCTCAGTACTCAGGGGGGTGAGTGGAATCCAGGAGTGGTAAAGGGGGAGTGAAGGAAGTTGATAATGAGTGTGACACTTCCTGTTTACATAATAAAAGAGAAGGCCTGTCACTGGTTCCACAGTAACATGTATAGCTCACTCTACTGTACTCCTACAGTATGAGGCCGCTTGGTCTGGACAGAGAGAGACAGGAGAGAGAACAGAGAAGCAGGGATGACAAGAGAGACAGGGAGAAACCAGAGAGAGACAAGGAAGAGATGGAAGAGAGAAACACCAGCGCAGAGAGATGATAATAGGAGAGCGGCAGGTTGGGAAACACAATAACACTCTTCACGCACCGTCAGACAGAGCCTGGGTTGACCCCCCTGGGCATGTAAGTCTTTCATTACCTAGAGTTACCTATAACCTCCTGTAGGGTTACAGATGAGACACACACTCACAGCTAACCCCTCACGCCTACTACCCAGTGGTAGAGAGGAAGACTTCACATCACACCAGTTTCCATTCACAATGATTCTTTATTCATGTCACAGTTTGGCCTTTCTTTAAATACTCTTCTGACAAACAGCACTTTGATACATATGGCAGCAACAGTATACACACACACACACACACACACACACACACACACACACACACACACACACACACACACACACACACACACTCTCACTCACACATCCATACAGTACATGTATGCCTACATACAGAACACACACACACACACACACACACACTTACTGTACATACACACACACACACACACACACACACACACACACACACACACATACAACCACACACACACACACACACACACACATATACACACACACACACACAGACACAAACACACATGCACATTCACTCACTCTAGGCAAGGAAAACACATACAGTTCTCACAATATCATATATATATATATGCTCTACATGTACACCATATATATTCAACAATGCACAGTCACGTCATAGCAATTATTATTGCTAATATTTATACCCATTATTCTTATGTGTTGACTAAATTCTATACAGTGGAAGCACGAGTCCCCAAGATGCACCACAACACATATCACATACACGATCAGGTCTCCATGGTAATGTTTTCAGTTATAGCTTATAATCATAAATTATATATCCTCCCATATTCAGGATCCTTTTGTTGACAGTAATAAGTTAAGTACAGAATGTGACGAAGTAGATGTAAACTTTACACTGGATTCTGCTTTACATTGTCCACTTTACACTGGAAACTGTTGAACATTGTAAGTTTAACACTGTAAACAATCTCCCCTCCCGCACACATTTCCAGTTGCGTTGTAGTAGAACAGGCATGTCACCATAGAGATAACAGTATCTGTCCTACACACACCCTGGCAGGCCATCCTCTAACTGTCCTATACACTGGACATACGTGAGTACACTCAACATCTACGACCTGGATGAAACACACTGTGTACACATACTATATATCAACACTAACTGGTCACAAGTTCAACTATAGTACAAGATTCATTCCATGTGTCTGTGCGTCCATACATGAGATTTAATACTGCACTCAGCCCCTATACACAGGATGTGGAATACCTATATATACCTATACACCATACATGTAAACACAGATAAACACTACACAGCACCTCTAGATACAGCGAACACTGCCGTGACTGACACAGATGAGATACTACAGAACAGACACGGACCTCCCCAGGGTTCGTACACAGGCTACCTGCTCTCAGGCCAAGGCGGGAGCAGCATGTGGACAGACATCGCTGTACTGTATTTGCCAATGCCGTTCTAAATGTGATAGGGTGATGCACACACATTCGAACGGATAGTTACAGGTGCCCGACTAAAACATGACGTAAAGAATAGAAGTCCGCACACTGTCTTAATGCTCCCAATGGTGAATTTAATGGCACAACGTTTCGGCCGATGTGGCCTTCGTCAGATGCAATACCAAACATGTGAGAAGGGGTGGGAAATATATCCCCCAAACTTCCGAGACCAGCTGGTGAAATCTTACATCCCGAAGAAGGCACAAACCTTCCTTGAGGATAAACCTGAGGGCAACTACAAATGTGGTAATTGCGCACAATGTGGCTACACCACCCACTGCACCACCTACACACATCCCCACAGTGGTAAGACTCTTCAAGTTAGGGGCATCATCACATGCAGCACCACACATGTAGTGTACATTACATTACATTACAGTCATCTAGCAGACACTTTTATCCAAAGCGAATAACAATAATTGCATTTAACGTAGGAAAAGCCAATGTACTACTACTTGCCAGAACTCACAAGTGCATCTTCTTTCTAAAACAAGTGACTACCTCATCAAATGCCCTTGTGGTCTTGCCTATGTGGGCAAGACTAATAGACAACTCAGGACTCGCATCAGCGAACACAGGAGCACTATTAGATGTGGTGATGAGCGCAGTCCAGTTGCTGCACATTTCAAAAAGGCAGGACACAGCATCAGCTCTCTACCGTACATGGGCATTGAAAGGGTTGATGGACCACCCCATGGTGGGGACCACAATAATAAGCTTCTATTGAAAAGGGAGACCTATTATATCTATGCCCTTAACACCATCTCTGCTCATGGCCTCAATGAAGAGTTTGACATCAAACCATTTTTATGAATTTGAATTTTATGATTTTGCATTGTTTCCACTGTTACATTTAGACCTGTATTTATTGACATGTGAGCCTGTGGACTAATGTTTTTACAGTATGACTACTACCTCCAATGTGTATGCCTTTAGTGTGCATGATGCACTGTTTCAGGATATGAGATGTCTAATGGGTTTGGACTCTTTAAGACTTTGCCCCTACTCAGGTCCAACCCACTTCCCTCCTGTATATATTTCCCACCCCTTCTCACATGTTTGGTATTGCACCTGACGAAGGCCACATCGGCCGAAACGTTACGCCATTAAATTCACCATTGGGAGCATTAAGACAGTATTCTTTACCAATACAGTTCTGTCACAAATAAGCGTGAGGGTTCTGGTTCATGTCCAAATGAAACTCTCTGATGCCTGTTCAAAACCTCACCGCTCCTTGGCTGTACGCTGAGACCAGGTATCCCGGAGAGAAACCGCTCCCCTCCCTCCCTCTCTCTCTCTCCCTCCCTCCCTCTCTTCCCCTCGTCCCCTCCCTCCTCTCCCTGGCCGCTCCTCTGGGCCTCTGGGCCCGGTCTTCTGGGTGTGATTGGGTCAGCAGCACCTCTTACCTCAGATGGCAGGAGAGAGGCTGAGAGGGATGCAGGGGAAGGAGGGAGGGTGGGAAAGGTGTGTGTGTGTGTGTGTATGTGTGTGTGTGTGTGTGTGCGTGTGTGTGTGCATGTGTGTGTGTGTGTGTGTGTGTGTGGGGGGGGGGGGGGGGGTTCAACCATCAATAGAGGACTGGGGGCTCTCACCATGGGAGGGACTGCCCCTGTTTGGTCGACTGGGAGATGGAGGGAGGAGAGAGAGAGAGAAAGAGAGAGAGAGAGAGAGAGAGAACAGGGAGAGGAAAACAAGGAGGAGATAACAAAGTAATACATTAACACTGCTGAATCAGAACTCTAGCGTTAGAGTTGAAGTCATATAAAGTGGTAGAGACAGTCATACCACAGTATCAGTTATAAAAATCCTTCATTCTACACAATACAAAACTCTTGATGCCACAAGTCCTGTACGCACCAAGAACATTCCACCTCATTGCTGCTGCCATAACTGGTCAATACTGCACCTGTTCACCTGTCTGCTGAGTGAGACTGGAATGGTCAGGACAGCATTATATTGTATTGCTAGATGTCTCAGGTCTATATTGATATGCATACAGTTATTATGGAGCTTCTCGAGATTCTGTGCTATTTAGGTTGGTGGGAGCTGGCTGGAGGGGATAGGGAACAGGTACAACACTAGTAGTACAACTTGGTAGTACACTAGTATATTAGTACAGTGACACTAGTACACAAGTATGTTAGGACACTAGCACAGAAGTACACTGGGATGTAGGTATACTAGGGCACTAGTACACTAGGACACTAGTATGTACTGTAAGTATACTAGGAAACTTAGTACACTAAGACATTAGTAGACTAGGACTCTAGGGCAGGGTGTCAGTCTGTGTGTTAGGATCAGAGGTTAAACAGTAGAGTCAGAGGCAGGTCTGCTGGGGAGAGATGGAGACACTGGAGCTCTGAGAGGAGAGAGGGGGGGGGGAGGGAGAGGAAGGGAGTTGGAAAAGAAGTGAGACAGACAGACAGACAGACAGACAGACAGACAGACAGACAGACAGACAGACAGACAGTAGATGGTGTCACACAACCTTTCAATGACAAATTTCACAGACATTTGGGTTCCAAGGCATGCACACGCGCACGCACATACTCATGCATGCACGCACACACACACAGTCTACTACTGTTATCCAAATGTAATACACATTACAGCCACAGATGAGTGGAATGGTATAAAGACACACAAGCAGGCACTCTACAAACACACATACACACACACACACACACACATACACAGTCAATCAATCAATCAATCAATCAGTCTGTTACATGTCCTCTTGGTTTATCGAAGAAACATGCAGGTGACCTGGGTTTGATCCTCTCTCTCTCTCTCTCTCTCTCTCTCTCTCTCACACACACACCACACACACACATACAAACACACACACACACACACACACACACACACACACACACACACACACAAACACACACACACACACACACACATACACTGCTATGTAGTTATCTGAGAGTACAGGGTCAGTGGGAGTAGAGAGGGGTGATGGGACAATATGACAGACAGACAGACAGACAGACAGACAGACAGACAGACAGACAGACAGACAGACAGACAGACAGACAGACAGACAGACAGACAGACAGACAGACAGACAGACAGACAGACGTACCATTGGTGAAATCCTCACTGGTCACTGATAGAGATTCTGAAAAAGTAACCACAGTCAACACTCAGGAACCGAGAGCTAGTCTCTCTCTCTCTTTCTTTATCTCTTTCTCTATCTCTCTCTTTCTATTTCAGTCTCTCCGTTTCTCTCTCTACGCGTCTAGTTAAGCAGAGGTACTGTAAGAATATGATCCCACATTGAATGGTAGATATGCGGCAGACACACACAAGTCACAAGAACATACAAGCACACACACACACACACACACACACACACACACACACACACACACACACACACACACACACACACACACACACACACACACACACACACACAGATATGGCTACAGAGATCTACAGGGATACAGATTGTAATATGAGTGCAGAGCTATGAAGCAGGGAGGTGGTGATGTGGGGGTGGGGGTCAAGGTAGTTCAAGGTTGGTGTCTGTTTACTAGGATGGAGAGGTAGAGAGGGTGGAGGGGTAGAGGGAAGTGGACAACTATGATCATAGTTTTCCAAACCAGCAGGGGGGGCCGGAGAGAAAGACAGGACGGTGTCTTTCTGCTCCATGTCTGCAGGAGAGGGAGGGAGGTTGTGGATCATCATTGTTTCTTTTTACAGTAGGACTCTGGAACACCTCTGGAGCTGGACTGACTCACATCTCTGTTCCCTAGATAGAACACAGTCCTTCTCAGAAAGAATCAGCATCTCATCCACACGGCTACTAGACCGCGTCTACGTTACGTTACTCACCTGGGGACTCCGGGGGGGGCTCGGTTGGGCCTGGAGGGGATGTGGGGGGGGTCAGGGGAGACCCCCGGGCGGGAGGGGATGGCGGGGCCCCCGGGGGGGCCTGGGGCGGCGCGGACTCCGGGCCGAGGGGGTCCAGGGGGGGCGCGTCTCTGAGGGGTGGGGCTGGACATGGGAGACCTGCACAGGAGAGACACGAGAGACAGCAGAGAGACCAGTCAGACAGACAGAGCGTTTCCCCCAGACCTGCTGCCTGGTACTGCCCCAGCCCCTCTTACCTGCCCCCGCCACGGGGACTCTGCACCTGCAGCCACGAGTCATCCACGGGCGGCGGCATCGCCGTGGAGATGGTGGTGGCGCTGATGTCGCCGATGATGTGAAGCGCCTCCTTCAGGGCGTGGTACATCTTCAGCATCTCGTCCCGGTGCTGCGCCTGCTCAGCAGACTCCTCCATCAGACTGCTCTGGTCTCCGCAGGAGTAGAGGCTGGCCAGCAGCTCCGCATTGATGAACTCCTTCGTCTGGAGGAGGAGAAAAGGAGAGAGGGCACAGAACTGAAGGGAGAGCAGAGGGAACTAACCGGCCGCCGGCCCGCTGCTCCTCCCCCCGACGCCCACCTGTGTCCCCACCCCCCGCCCCCACGCGCCGCCACACAAGACGTACGTTGATGATCATGAGGTGCATGATGGTCTTGGGCATGAGATCTCTGATGGTGCGGTTGACGATGGCCATGTAGGAGTCCACCAGGTTCCTGATGGTCTCCACCTGCCGCTCCAGCTGGGGGTCCATGGAGTGACCCAGCCCGTCTGAGCCACCCTCCTCACTGGAATCACTCTGGGGGGGAGAAGAACGCTCAGGTCACAGACTGGAGCCAGAAGAGAGTTGAATTATATATAGAATATATCAGGAATGTATCTTTGATGAACTTTGAATGTATCTTTATGGAAGTCAGTGGAGGACAGCTGTGTCGTTACCTTCTCTTTATCCTGGTGGGGAGAGGAACATGAGTGGGAGGAGGAAGAGGAGGAGACATGTTAGTGATGTATGTTAGAGGGAAGACTAAACTAGAGACAACAATTTGTTTAGTTATGTTACTTTAGTCTCAGCTTTGACCTTTGAAGTATCTGTGTGTGTGTGTGTGTGTGTGTGTGTACCACGTTGCGTTCAGGGTAGACTCCGGCACGGAGGAAGGAAGCCTTCCAGCTGTCCACCTCCTCCTGGCTGTCCGACGCCAGCTCCAGATGACGGTTGTCCTTATACACATTCCTGCACACACACACACACACGCGCACACACACACACACACACACACACACACACACACACACACACACACACTCAGATGAGACTTAAGCCAGTCTGTAACGAAGCACACCACAACTCACCAATGAGTCAAATACGGATGTCACGTCATCATAGGATCTGATGAACAACCATATAGTAACCACAAGTAAATAAGCGCATTTGTGTGTGTGTGTGTGTGTGTGTGTGTGGGTGCCTGTTTGTGTGTGTGTATGTGTGTGTGATAGACCTGTGCTCAGTGTTGAAGAGAGCGAAGATGTGTTTGCTGGACATGAAGCTCTTCTCGATGTCCCTCAACTTCAGGTTGTCAACGGGCATCATGTACTTCTTCTCTTTCTCCTGCAAGGGCCACATGTAATTCTAAGAGGGGCTACATACACATGTGAGAGGGAGATTGTGTGTGTGTGTGTGTGTGTGTGTGTGTGTGTGTGTGTGTGTGTGTGTGTGTGTGTGCGTGCGTGCGTGTGTGTGTGTGTGTGTGTGCTTGTGTGTGTGTGAGTGTGTGTGTGCATGCGTGTGTGTGTGCGTGTGTGTGCGTGTGTGTGTGTGTATGTGCGTGCGTGTGTGTGTGTGTGCTGACCTCGTCATCCTTGTACCAGGAGAGGGTCTCCGCGGTGAGGACGAACCAGTATTCCTTGGCTCCGCCTTTCATGATGCTGATGTTGTTGATAGTCAGCCAGCCCTTCCTGATCACCTGACACAGGTCACAGTCAGAGGTCAGAGGTTAGGAAGAGATACAAGGTGGAGTAGAGCTGGATAGAGGATGAGACTGGAAAGGTGAGGGTTTGGTTCAGAGTTTCTGTGTACTGGGAGTACAAAGGAGCGTCTTAAAAATAGCATCCTTTAACAGATCTGGTGAGAGTTAAACACACACACACACAGGCACACACACATACACACACACATACACACACACACACACACACACACACACACACTCCGCCGGTATCTCGATCGGCATACTTACCATTTGCTCATCCTGTAGCAGAGTTGCCATAGCAACAGTGAGATAGTGAGAGAGCAGAGAGAGAGATGGTTAGAAAACTGCCGGAGCGCAGACAATTAGGACTGATGGGAAATAAAGAGAGATAAAGAGAGAGAGAGAGAGAGAGAGAGAGAGAGAGAGAGAGTGTGTGTGTGTGTGTGTGTGTGTGTGGGTGTGTGTGTGTGTGTGTGTGTGTGTGTGTGTGTGTGTGTGTGTGTTTCTCCACCTGGTTGCCTGCTGCCTTGCTCTTGTTCATCTGGCTGCTCCTCTGCTGGGCACTGGGGGACGAGAGAAGAGGACATGATCTTCTTTAGCAGTATTCAGTATGTCTTATACTGTACCACAGTAATATACTGTAGCTCTGCCTCTGACTGTACCTAAAGTTCATCTTATCTTACTGTACATACTGCACAATGTTGGGGTGGGGGGGGGTTATGAAGGAACAGGGACAGAGAGAGAGGGCTGTGTGCTCTTACTTGGCAAAGCCGATGAAGTCCTCATGATTGGTGTTCATGTAGGCCAGCTCTATGTCAATCAACAGCAGCACCTGGCCATCACCCCACAACATGGCAGAACGAGGTCACACACACCACACATGGCATAACTCTGATCTGTACACACTGTCAGACATGTTACGAATGGAATGTGCTGTCCTACCTGGTCCTTTTATGCATTTAGTATGTTTAGCATGTTCTGTGACCTGGTCCTTTTAGTATGCATGTTCTCTCTGACCTGGTCTTTCTTTGTTTTTAGCACAGTATGTAGCGTGTTCTCTGACGTGGTCCTTGTATGTTTTTAGCACATAGCGTGTTCTCTGACTTGGTCCTTGTATGTTTTTAGTATGTAGCGTGTTCTCTGACCTGGTCCTTGTATGTTTTTAGCACATAGCGTGTTCTCTGACTTGGTCCTTGTATGGTTTTAGTATGTAGCGTGTTCTCTGACCTGGTCCTTGTATGTTTTTAGTATGTAGCGTGTTCTCTGACCTGGTCCTTGTATGTTTTTAGTATGTAGCGTGTTCTCTGACCTGGTCCTTGGTGCGGCTCTCGCGGTCACGTATGTGCTGGGTGACAATCCTCTCCATCTCCTCCCGCAGCATAGGGTACTGAGCCAGCTGAGAACACACACACACATTGTGAGAATCAGTGTCTGTGTGTCTGTGTGTCTTTATGTGTGTGTGTACACAGTGAGAATCAGCGCAGCAGCGTTCCCCATACGTAGACTCAGCTGTGGAGGTCCATCTAATACTGCGCTCTCGTGACTCCTGCAGCAGAGTTGTCTGGTGTGGCTAGCCACTAGTGTTTCAATGAGTATAGCTCAGCTGACTCAAATCCACAAAGTCAACTCAAGTCAACCCCCCCCCCCGCCTCCGAACCCCCCCCCCGCCTCCGAACCCCCCCCCCCCACACTCCAATTCTGTGGAAAACACAGCGTGTGTACACAATATGCATACCTTCTGGGTGCACTGGCGAACAGTGTTGATCAGCTCAGAGATGACCATGTCCACACACTTCTGACAGGGCTCCTTGATCCTGGCGATCTGACGCTTGACGATGGTCTCAAACGCCATGTCCGGAGTAAACAGACCCGTCCTGGGGGACGGAGGACAGGAGAGGAGGTCTGAGTCAGGGTAGGCTGTGAGAGGCTGGAGGCTGGGTGTGATGGTCTGGTGACGGCAGAACTTACCTGATGCCATGGATGTTCTTGATGGCATAGCTGATCTCTTTACGCAATGTCTTCTCATCAAACTCCAACTGGAAACACAGGTGCGCACACACACACACACCGCACACCCAAAATCATCTTCCTTTACATAATGTTGTGTGAATACTGTGGTTGTCTAATGGTTGTGGTAATGTTATGGTTGTGAAGGTTTGTGTGAAGTGTATTATAGTACAGTAGTATGTGAGGTCAGTTACCTTGACCAGCTCAAAGGGGAAACGTTCGTGGAAGATGCGGTTGATCTTGGCTCCGCCCGACAGCTCGTACGTGTCTATCTGGTCACCAGACCCCTCGATACGCTTCTCAAAGTCCACCGAAAACTGCTGCACCATCCTACAGCAGTGCACACACACACACAAACACACACACACACAACACACACACACACACACATACACAAACGCACGCGAACGGTTTCTGTCTATAATTAGTCAATATTATGAAGGGTGTGTGTGTATGTGAGTGTGTGCGTGC
>NC_140256.1:7909716-7927216 GCF_949987555.1 Borostomias antarcticus
CTGAAAGCTGATAGGATAGGTTTCCCTGCGGTCATCATAACCCCGCTCTGTGACTTAGGGCACAGAAACAATGAGCTCTGCGGGTCTGTCAGCGAGTAGATGACATTCATCACCCCCAGTCGTGCGGTGATGCGGAGGTGGCCGGGCGCATCATCAGAGCCAGTCGTGTCTTCCTCTCTCTCTCTCTCTCTCTCTCTCTCTCTCTCTCTCTCTCTCTCTCTCTCTCCCTCTCCCTCTCTCTCAAACACACCCACACACACCCACACACAAATAGGCCTGCAGACACGTCGGTCCACCCCCACACAAGGTCACGCGCGGCATTTGTACATGCAGGAAGCGTCGAGCATCTCGAGCAGAGAACGTTTCATAACATCTGGCGCAAAAACAGACAAAATCATCCGTGTCAGTATATTAGACTGGAGGACATGCGCAGTATCGTCATGTCATGGGTTAACGTGCAGCCGCAGAATGCCCAGGCCTACAATATCGGCACGACAGGGGATGCATGGCTGCACTAAGGACTGCTCAGCGGTGGGGAGAGCTGTGCATATGGTCTAGTAGCCTCCAGTGTGAGAGTAATATTTGACATAGGCCACAATTGGAATATCAGCTCTATAATATAGCCTAGTGTTCAAGCTGAAGCCACATCTTCCACTGAAGGACATAATTAAATAACAGTGCAGGGGATAACAATTCCAGATTGATTAATCTGCGCATTAAAGCGATTATCCTAAATTATCCAATAATTATGTTCTTATTAAAGGGACTCCCCTGTTGTCTAGGCATAGTGAACAATGCTAAGTGCTAACTGCCTTTGCCTACTAGAGAACCGACACTCTCTCCGAATGGGAACGTGGCAAATGCATGGAATAAGAGCTCTGCTTTGACACACAGCTGCGACTGCCCCGGTGATAACTGTGCACTCACTTGCCCACGAAGTTCTCCAGCACCGAGCTCTTTCCGGCACTCTGCCCGCCGACCACGGCGATCTGCGGCAGGTCCAGGTTAGCGTTCTGACCGATGGCGGAGAACGCATCCTGCATCTTGTTGACCAGAGGAATCAGGTCCTCCATCCCTCGGTTACCCATTTTGACGGATGAAGCGCTCTACTCTCGTCGCTCAGAGAATCCTAGAAGGGGCGCAGCCCTGGTGACGGACCTCTCTCCTTAAGATGTCAATCCTATAACTCCCCCGTAGTCGCCTGGTTCCGGGGCAGTCCTGGTGGTCCTCGCCGTTCTCCTGGTCCTCCGCGCCACTGCTGGATTATGAAGGGATGTGTAGCGCAGCTCTCAGAGGTGGAGACGCCTGATCATGCAGTAGCAGCACCTCAACAACAGGGGGAGCCAGGGACCGCACGATATCACTCCAAGGGCAAGTGCTTGGGAGATTCCCAAAGCCAGACCCCGCCCCCTGACGCTCTCTCTCTCTCTCACACACACACACACACACACACACACACCAGGACAAACCACACAAATGCACATGTTCATGATTGTGTTTTAATGGTCAAATGGCATATCAGAAAATACAAAAACCAAAGGAATCAAACAAACACTTTGGAAACAGAAAAACAAGCGAGCCCCACTGGGGAGGAAAGTCAAAACTCTTAAACGCCAGAGGAGTAAGTGTCCGGCTTGCTCGGTCCATTTACAACGCCACAGTTAGGTTACTGTGACCTAAGGTGCTGTGATGGGCAGGGCAGGTGTGGTTAGGTAGGCCTATACCAAACACTGCTCTAGGGAGCCTGGATCCAGGATGGGGTTTACTCCAGTTGGTTGTTCATTCCCATGTGTTCAGTTCCCCTTAGGAGTGGCCTGCTCAGACACCCCTCGTCTGGGAAGGAGGGGGCAGAGGCAGAGGACACAGGGGAAGGAACTACGTCCAGGAATGAAACTCACCCAGTAACCCAACTTCCGGTGGGCCGCCCTACTGCCTTGAGCCACAGCACACAACTCATCTCAGCCCATCACTCGTTTCCCTGTGTCTTAAAACAGCATCTCACTCCAAAGTTCAAGATTACATCAAGGAATACGTGGCTGAACCCCCCTCCTCACCCGCCTCCCTCGTTGAGGCGGAGATAACACAACAGAACGATGATGATGGTGATGATGATGTGGGATTGTTATAGTCAGTCATGAGACGTTAAACGTGTGCGTTTACAAGCTTCTCACAGAAGCACACATTGTAGAAGACAACATGCATCTCCATAGAAGCTCCACTGATGATGTGTTGTTTTGGTACAACACTGATGAGTTGAGTCATACTGAACTGGACAGACAGGCCTCTACTGCAGTGTCAGTCCAATGGCAGTAGAGCTTTCAGAACTCCTCCCTCCAATGAAAAGCTCAGTGGCCACCACAACCTGTGATGAAACGCAGGTGGTGAACATCTTGCCCCTCTGTGAAAATAACTGATATTCACCACAACTAGAGGACCTCATGAACGTAACATTACGGTTTAAGGCCCCCTTGTTACAATGCGGTTGATTTAGTATTAGTAACATTATACTCTATATAACAGGCTTCATCAAATACTGGTCTCAGGTCAGAGAGTTTTTATTCTCGGTGATGGAATAGATCTACATTCATATCAAGAGTAGGTTGTGTTTGGTTAAGTGAGCTCTGCCCAGTTGAAGTTTGTCTTTCTGCTAACATGATACAGTTCCAGTGAGGTCTGGTGGATTACAGCGGCCCCTCATCATCATCAGACAGCAGGACAGGAGCTAAGACCCTGCATACTCCTGTCTGAGGGGAGGAATGTTCCAGAGGGAATCAAGACTTTGCACGCACTCACTCACTCTCACACACACACACACACACACACACACACTGAACAACCACCAGTGAATATATAAAAACACATTCATCACAAGTGATGCTTTGGAATGACTTCAGCTCGTCAAAACTACTGGCTCATCAAGTGATCAACTACTGAACCCTTTCCCTACGCCCCATTCAAGACATTCAGTTCATATATTACTGTTGTTTATTAAGTTCGCTAATAAAATGTCATGGATATGTGGGATACCCCAAAATAATAAATAAGAAAATAGGAGTTTGATTGGTCCGTGAGGTAAAATGTAAAATTAAAAAAAGAACAAACAATAGAAAAGCAGGAACTATGAAGCGGTGCAAACAAACAGCTACAGTAAACAACATGTGACACTAAAGCAGAATCATCAAAACAAAAACAAAAAAGGGCTTATGACTGGAATAAGAAAGGCATGATCTTCTACAGTACAGAGAAAGAGGGGTAGTTTACTCTCACTCACACTCCCACACACACGCAGACACACACACACACACTCACTCACTCACTCACTCTGGCACTCCCACATACACTCTCTATTCAAATTGGTCACTGGCTATCCATCTTCATCATTGTGGACCACCACATCATTGACAATACAAGGAGGAGACGCCTCCACATTAAAACACACACCTCCAGAGGAGCCAATACACCATCAGCAGAAGAAACAACAGCCTCCCTGTCTCTCCCTGTGCCCCCCGCTTCCTGGTCAGGGGCAGGGCTATGAGCCACCAGCCTATCAACCGTCTGCAAGGCGCTAACGGAGGAGGCGGGTTTTGTTAGTAAATGACGAGTCTCTGCCTTAGCTCCACCCCTCTGAGAGACAGGGCGGAGCGGCCGAAGATCCTCTCAGCTCCAGGAGTGACAAGTAGTACTGCAGCAGTACTTTAGTAGTGCTTTAGCAGTATTTTAGTAGTACTTTAACAGTACTTTAGTAGTAAACACCAGGTACAGATCCTCACACCCGCTGGGGCGGGCCTATTACAGATGGGTAGGGCCTTCTTTTTCGGCCATCTTGTCTTTTCAGTGATTGTCTCTGTCATCCCTTCATCCCTCCCTCCCTCGCTCCGTCCCCCTCTTCCATCTCCGTTTTTCCCTCCCAACCCTCGGCCAATCACAGGCAGGCAGTCTTTCAGCTGGCCAATGATGTCGGACTGCAAGTGAGAAAGAAGGAGAGGAAGGAAAGAGTGAGAGAGCGACGGAAGGAAGGAAGGAAGGAGGGAAGGAAGGACGCCCTGTCTCAACAGTAGAGGGCAGGGAGGGGGGCAGACCTCTTGGAGGCCTGGCGCCCCCTAGGGCCCAATGTGGGCACTGTCCTGTCTACCAGTCAGCCAGTCAGAGTCGCTGTTAGAAAAGCGCCTTGGATCCCTGGTTCTCAAACTCTGACCAGGCGTCGTTCAGCTCCATGAAGATCATCTTGGCGTAATGCTCAAAGGGCTGGCCTGTCGCCTGCAGGAGAGAAGGGAACACACTGTCAAAGAGAGGGAGAGAAAGAGAGAGAGAGAGAGAGAGAGAAAGAGGTAGAGAGAGAGAGAGACAGACATTTTCAGACAGATGCACCAATGCGCAGCCGCTCCCCAGCCATACCTTGTCAGGATGGACAACCAGGATGGCCTTCCTGTAGAACCTCTTGACCTGGTCTGGGGTGACGAGGTCGGCCATCCCCACGGGCCTCCAGCGCGCCTCCCCCTCCCACAGCACGGTGTGCAGCGTGGACAGCAGCGCCCGAATGTTCCTCTCCTTCCCCTCGATCCAGTCCAGGATCTGACAGCAAACACAGATGGTGGTCACTCAGCGGCCCATCTCCTGTGTGTGTTTGAAAGAGTGTGTGTGTGTGTACCTGTAGTTTCAGGGGGTCCATGTCTTTGGATATCTCTTGTCTCCTCATGTCAGCGATGGTTCTGGGGCCCCTCCTGTCTGGCTTGGATGAGAAGCCCTGAGTGGACAACAGGTCCCCAAAGTCATCCTCCTTCACCTTGGGCTTGGGACCTGACACACACACACACACACACACGCACACACACACACACACACACACACACACACGCACACGCACACGCACACGCACACGCGCACACACACACACACACACACACACACACACACAAAGGGAGATAAACATGGAGTCGGAACTAGAAGCAGAGTAGAGGAGGATACATTCGTAGCTCTGGAAGAAGATATGTTTCACAAACTACTGAGACTAAACTCCTGCATAGGTTGGACCTGAACCCAGAGAGTGTTGAGTGTCTCACCGAAGCCGGGCCCCCTGACCCCTCTGTCGTCCCGGCCCCCGATCACGCTGAAGTTGAGGTTGTAGTTGGGCTTGGCTGGCTGGGGCGTGGCCTGGGGGGCGGCAGGTTTAGGGGTGGCGTTGGGGGGCATCCAGGGTTTGCTCTGTCCTGCTGCTGGTCGCCCTGCCTGCCACGGCTGAGCTGCAGGCTTGGAGGAGGAGGAGGAAGAGGAGGAGGAGGAGGAGCCAGGCTTGGGCGCGAAGCTGCTACTGGTCGAGCCTGGAGGGCAGAAGTGATTGAGAAGAGATGCGATTTGTTGAACCTGGAGGTGCCGGGGTGCATCTCAATAGTCTTGTGTGTGTGTGTGTGTGTGTACCTGGTAGTGTGGTCCCCAGGTTCCCCAGGTCTGCAAACGGGTCGAAGCTCTGAGACTTTGCCTTGGAGAAGGATGACACCCCTGGAGCTGAGGATGAGAAGAGGATGAGAAGAGAGGAAGAGGAGGAGAAGATAACCATGAATACTGATTTGTGTTCTCTCTGCGTTAAAATCAATTCTACAAGCAATCTCTCACCCTGAACCACTGATGTTGGCTTGGTTTTATTCAATTCGGTTGTAGGCTGATAAGCAGTGTGTAGGGTTGTGTTTATTTTATTTTTTATTTAACCTTTATTTAAGCAGGCGAAGCCATTAAGAACAAATTCTTATTTACAATAACGCATGGGGCAAAGGCCTCCGGGGGGAAGGGGGGAGGGCTGAAAGGAACAACATCCAAAAGAGCGAGCACACATCAGACGTTTCCAACATATCATCCAATCACAAAATTAGGCAATACAATGAAGGAACAAGTAGGAACAGGTAGCATGAACACAAGCATTAAGATAAGATAAACAAACAGCAAGAGAAGGTGTGTATGGGTGTACCTGTGTAGACTGTTTGTGTAGGCTGGTTAGGTGTGTGTGTGTGTGTGTGCTGTGTGTGTATGTGTAAGGAGTCGTTTATAAGCCTTTATAGCAGCCTTTATTATAGGGAAGAATAGTGAGACCAGGTCTCTTTAACAGATGTGGCCTGCTTACAAACAACTTATTCAGTAGGCCTCAGTAGCAGAGTACAGAAAAATACAAGAAAGTTTACACAACTAGCCTACATGGCGCTGCTAGTCAGCGCGGAAATATGGTTAAACAATTTAAATAATTAGCGCGAAGTCACCTCACACACATCAGTTCCTGAGTCGTTTACTAGTAGTAGTCACCCCCCCGTCTGCCTTTTTAAATGTGTGTGTGTGTGTGTGTTTGTGTGTGTGTGAGTATGCCTGCGTGGGTGTGAGTCTCATTCTCGAGAAGGAGAGAGCGCTCAAAGCTCCTTGCCTACTACAGTCGCACAGCTATGTCGGATCGTAAAACCAGCAACGTTTGGAAGTACTTTGATTTGAAAGACGATGGAAAAAAAGTATCATGTAGATTGTGTCTGATGAAACTCGCATACAACCATTCGACTGGATCGATGAGAAATCACATCCATTTCAAACACCTTGACCTGAACCTCCACGGAGAGACTGCTATGCTGGTGCTGCTGCGAGCCCAAAACAGACCTCGTTCACTGCCGGCCCTCGCCGCTGTGATCCCGCTCGATCAGGAAGAATCAACCAGCTCATAACAGAGACGAGCGCAAAGGACCATGCTACCACTCAGCTTTGTTGAAGGCAGAGACTTCCAAAAACGAAGTGTGTGTGTGTGTGCGTGTGTGTGTGTGTGTGTACCTGTGAAGGCTGGTTTGCTGGCGCTGGAGGTCACGCCACTACTGCTCCCCGCTGCCCAGCTGTCCCACCCTCCCAGCAGGTCTGGCTGACTGGCAGACGACGTCATCTTGGGAGGGTCACTCACCAGCTTATCTGGCAAAACACACACATTCATTGATGAGATGCTGTTCTAGGGTTTGTACTAGGCGTGTTGTACTAGGTGTGTGTGTGTGTGTGTGTGTGACTGAGCACGGTCTTACTGAGGTTGAAGAGGCTGGTGTTGTTGGAGGGCGGAGGGTTGCTGCTGGAGGTGAAGGAGCCGGCGCCGCCGTCTGAGCCAATCAGGTCTCCAAAAAGGTCCGGCCCCGACTGCTGCCGACCCGGTCCAGAACCAGAACCCATACCAAACGGGTCGAACAAGTCATTCATGGCTGACGGAGAGGAGGAGAGGAGAATGGAGAAGGTGCAGATGAGCTTCAACAACAGATATGGCAGCCATTTCTAGTTCTTCAAGGCAGAAGTTGTCCTGAGGCCCCATATACACACACACACACACACACACACACACACACACACACACACACACACACATTATCTATACTGTACATCTCCATTCGTTTCTCAGTGGGTGAGACTTACGTTTCGGCGCAGCTGTGGCTGAGGGGGCGGAGCTATTGCCGGACGGGGCCGTGAAGAACAGGTCCTCCTGAGCCCCCCCCTCCGCAGGCGCAAACAGGTCAGTCAGCAGGTCGCTGTTACCCCCAGCCGCCGCGGAGGGCAGGGGGGGGGTGGCGGTGGGACCAGGGGGGTCAGAGTTCAGCCCCAGCAGATCGGCCGTGTCAGAGGGCGGAGCCTCCGCAGAGGGGGCGGCGGCGGCGGCGGCCTGGAACTCGCCGCTGAAGAGCGTCTCGCTGGCGTCGCGTGACAGGGGCTCGCCACCGGGGGCGGAGTAAGAGCAGGACTCCTCCTCTTCACTCAGGTCATCCTGGTCGTCCATGACTCCACCCCCCTGGCTGTCAGATGTGTCATGGTGGCCCGCCCCATCTGTCATTAAGAAGCAAATCACAGGGCTCTGGATTCTGACAGGAAGAAGGCTTTTCTGACAGGAAGGGAGCTGCTGGCATTTCAGGAAGTTACACATTACTGTCTCAGGAGCCGTTTCTGGGAACTCTCTCTCTGAATTAAGTTTTTTAAGTACTGGAAAACCTTTATTCAGGTTGTTCTCTTACCGTCAGTTACTGGAAACACTTTATTGACAGGAAGGAGTTCCCAGAAACAGTGTCACGTGGTAGGCTCAACTCAGTAACAGACTTTCTGTGACATGCCTAACATGCTTACGTTAAAACAGTCTAGTGTTGCTGCCGTGTGCCGAGTTCTGTGGTCTCTGTTTGTGTTCTGTGTGCGCTGTGCGTCGTACCTTCCCAGTCAAGGGTCTGAAAGAAGTTGTTTGCGTTGGTGTCTGTGCTCTGGGTCGACTCGGACTCGGTGGAGCCCCCTGGTGTCTGGGAGACCTGGGGGCTTTCAGCATCATAGAAGGCTGAGGAGCCTGGCTGTCTGGGCAGCTCCGGCTTACCTGGGGGGGGGGGGGACACATTTAGCAGCTATTTCATTGGCTACAAATCTCCACACTGAGGCCAGTGAACTGAATACTAGCGCTGTACCCGTACTCTTAATTTTGTGAGTCAAATCAGATTCACCTGTCCAACCTGTTCAGATCTGACTATTCGTTTGTCTTTTTTCCCCCCCATTATGTAAATGGTAATGGTAAATGGTAAATGGTAAATGGACTGCACTTATATAGCGCATTTATCCAAAGCGCTTTACAATGGCCTCTCATTCACACACACATTCACACACCAATGGCGGCAGCTGCCATGCAAGGTGCCAACCGGCTCATTTGGAGCAATTTGGGATTCAATGTCTTGCCCAAGGACACTTCGACATGTGGATAGGAGGAGGCGGGATTCGAACCGCCGACCCTACAATCATTGGACGACCCGCTCTACCTCCTGAGCCACAGCCGCCCCCAGTCTAGGCTGAGGAGAGACCGTGGGAGTCAGGACAGCTGTCAAACTTTAAACTCAAACTCGCAGGCAGCCCAATAAAAGACGGCTATATTTCTTGCTAAACATGAACCATCTAGCCCACATTGTCCTTCTACTTCACATGCCCCCATGTTCTTATGGAGTGTCTCCCAATCCCCATAGCCATATTAGAGTTGGGCGATTTGACCCTAGTCTCCTCAACTGTGCATTTGAAAGCGTGCGCGAACAGGCTCATGCGTTGTGCAGCAGTCAACAAGGAAATGATTTGACAGTCACTAAAGCATTTAGTTAGAGCTCAATTTGTCTATGGGAAAAATTACTTAACCTAGTTAATACAAGAAGATTGACCTAGGAAAGTTTTAAAAACAGTTTTGTGTTGTGATAATCGGTTTGGGAAATGCATGTCACTGCTGGCGCATAGTAGGCTTGGCTAGACGCATAGTGGAGGGGAGATATCAGTCTATCAGTCTTAAGTCTCCTTTTACTGCACAACAAATAGCTACAGCAATAGCCTAGGTCTAAAACGAATGATTGGCCTGTCCTTTATAAATCACAAGGTAGGTGAGTCGTTTTAGCCCACCAGCGCATCTTGACAGCGGAGCAAACAAACGACTCAAGAATCAAGAATCTCAGTCGACGTAAGGGTCTCCGACTGATGATTCGACTCGTCGACTTTCAGGGGGCCGCCCTACTGAATACCATTAAATATACAGCAGTAGCAGCGGCAAACTGGTTCTGATACGAGACTACAATACCCATGAGCACCTACCAAACTTGGCCAGGATCTCCTGCTGTTCGTCTCGTGAGGAGAAGAGGATCTTGGGGTTAAGGCCCTTGGCGGGGAAGCTGTCCCAGGGTGGGGTGCGCGTGCAGGGACGATCCCTGGGCTCCACCTCAATGTCCAGGTTCACCTGGAACAGGTCTGGGTACTTCTCCTGGATGTCACAGGCGTCCAGATCATATCTGGGGGGGTCGGGAAGGGGGGGCAGAAAGTAAGAGAGAGGAGAGAGAAGGGAGAGAGGAAAGTGAGTGGGGGAGAGAGGGAGCAGAGAGAAGGAGAGAGAGGAAGAGATAACGTTGGCATTCTCTCGACGCCAAGACAACGGGCTGAGCATGGCGGCGAGGAGGTGCGGGTGTGTCTTACTTGGCGAACTTGACGGTGGTGGCGTTCCTGGGGACGAAGCCGGTGTGGAATTGGATCTGGAACATTTTCATTGACGCCATCTGGACAATGACACACAGCAGGATGGGCGCGGCGGCGTCACAACACTGTTCACTCCTGTTCTACAACAATTGTATTTGGAAAACCTATTTTCTGTGGGGTGTCTGTGACAACGTGGACGTGCGTGCATACCTTGGCCTGGAGGCGTCCCCCCAGGGTGGAGCGAGCATGGTAAATGACCACGAGAACGTCTCCCTGCACCGTGACATTCAGAGGAATCTCTGCCCGCCCATCCTCCATCTTAAAGTCCCTGCGGAGAGAGAGAGCGAGAGAGAGAGAGAAAGAGAGAGAGAGAGAAAGAGAGAGAGAGAGAGAGAGAGAGAGAGAGAGAGAGAGGATCGGTTAGTGACAAACACTGGTGTGTGTGTGTGTGTGTGTGTGTGTGTGTGTGAGAGAGAGAGAGAGAGAGAGAGAGGGACCTACTTCATCTTGTCGTACTCCTGGGAGGTGGTGGCGACCCTCTCGTCTCCTACGTAGACCTCGCAGAAGGGCCGGCAGCCGCTGCGCTGCTTGTTAAAGAGAGGCACCGGCGTCATGGTGATGGAGCGGATCATTATGGGCTTGGTGTGTGGGACGATGGGCTCCTCTGCCATCATGTCGCACATGTACTCGATATACCTGGGAGCCAATCACAGGGCGGAACATACACTCAGGAGCCAATCGGACATCAGAATACAGCCGGGAGTGGACGAGACACAGACCTTGCCTCTTGTGAGAGGGTGAGACAGTGAGAGAGTGAAAGGGTGAGAGAGTGAGAGGGTGAAAGGGTGAGAGAGTGAGACGGTGACAGAGTGACCTACCTCTTGTGAGAGGGTGACACAGTGAGAGTGGGAGGGTGAGAGAGTGAGAGGGTGACCTAACTCTTGTGAGAGGGTGAGACAGTGAGAGGGTGAGAGGGTGAGACAGTGAGAGGGTGAGACAGTGAGAGGGTGACCTACCTCTTGTGAGAGGGTGAGACAGTGAGGGAGTGAGAGGGTGAGACAGTGAGAGGGTGAGACAGTGAGACAGTGAGAGAGTGAGAGAGTGAGAGAGTGAGAGAGTGAGAGGGTGAGAGAGTGAGAGGGTGAGACAGTGAGAGAGTGAGAGGGTGAGAGAGTGAGACAGTGACCTACCTCTTGTGAGAGGGTGAGATGCCGGGTGGGCAGCGCTTCATGCTGAACATGTAGACGGCAGCCTCGGCCGTGGTGAACAGACGACAGAAACACAGGAAGGAGCACACTGCCACTGCTGACGCTGCCCGCCCGTCCTGCGGGGGGGAGCGGTCAGAGGTCAGGGGAATACGCCTCATCTGTGTGTGTGCGCGTGTGTGTGTGTGTGCGCGTCTGCATGTGTATACTCACCAGGCAGTGTACTATACAGATGTTCCTCTGGTCCTGCTTCAGCCACAGGTGCATGTTCTTGCACACGCTGTAGAGGCTGCGCAGGTTAGGGGCTCTCCTAGCCTGCCATCCACACTCTGAGACCTACACACACACACACACACACACACACACACACACACACACACACAAACACACACACACACATGCGCGCGCACACACGCACACAGACACACACAGACACACACAGATACACACAGACACACACACACACATGCGCACACACACATGCGCGCACACACACACACACACACACATACACAGACACACATGCGCACACACATACACACACAGGTTAGACAGACTACATTTTACATGGCCGCTCAAATGAAATGTTATTCAACTGAAGCTGTAATGTTGCGATTCCGCCACCAGAGGGTGGTAGACTAGACGTGGGTGAGGGGTGAGTAGACTGACCCTGTTGTGGAAGCGTGAGGGTCTGTAGGAGCGTTTGGTCAGGTTGTAGACAGCGTAGTGACCAGCGTGACGCGAGTCCAGAAACAGACGCACGTCCTCTATGTTGTTCTTAATGGCTGACTCCACCCCCTCTGCCGGGAATGACATGACTGGACACACACACACAGACACACAGACACACACACACACACACACACACACACACACACACACAAACACACACAAACACACACAAACACACACAAACATACATAAACAGAAACAACGAGAAACAAAGGTGAGACATTTTTACAGCTAAATAGCATTTTTAGACCAAACTGAAATCAATGTTGAAGATGTGTAAAGATGCTTGCTTGACTTTGTGTGTAATACACAAAGTTAAAGGTAGGGTAGGCGATTTTGGAGAAACCAGGAAGAGTAAACTAGATTTGAAAGTCCAACGGGAAACAAAACCTGCCCCTCCCTTCAGGCCTCACTCCAAAGCCACTCCTCCAAACTGGGGGAAAACAAATGACACTTGCAGGTACTAGGTTGACAGGCAGCTAGGCCATCCAATCATTTCAACCGGGCATAGTGAGGCCTGGTGAAATTATTGGTTGGGCTTATTACACTTCCACAGATTTCTTTTTTCTTTTCTTTTTTTAGGGTCAGAGCATTTTATTTATTGATGGCTGTCAGGATTGAAGATTGGGGCTACAAATGTATCTGTAACAATTCTATATTTTGCTGCATAGAACTGATAGAGGCCGGTGTGCCTAAGAAACTGTGTTTCGGAAAAAAATCACCTATCCCATCTTTAAATGTGGTTTTCTGCTGTATTCATACCTGCTATCCTGGAGGTGATGTAGGAAAGGTCCAGGTCTCCTTTGGCATAGCTGGGACAGAGACAGAGAGACAGACAGAGACACAGAGAGGTCACACATCAGTCAGTCCGTTTGATACTACATTATCCTTGACCTTAACTAAGCTGAGGAACCATCTAGTGAGGTGATTTCAACATGGACATTCGGTGACTAATCTATCATCAAAGTCTAGGACATGTGTCAAGTGCTTCACTGCATTCTAAACACAGCAAACAGCTACGCACCAATGCTCCTGCTTCATCTTATTGTCAGAGACGAAGATGTGAATCAAAAATAAACCACAACACACTTTCTCATGGTCTACACTAAGACAGGACCGTGAATGCTAGCTGAATCAGTGCTGCTATGTTACAGGAGGCGGGATGACAGCAGGTTAGAAACAAGGGCGGAGGGATGAAGTGACTGAGGGTCAGACTGTGGTGGGAAGGGGGGAGGAAGGGCAGTTTAATAGGCAGTGGAGGGTTGGGGGATCGAACCCTGGATCCAAAAGTCTCCAGCAGCTAAGACTGACACTGTGCTGTTAGAGCCAGCAAGCTGTGGCTATGGACACAGCAGCGTGAAGCTTCAGCAGGGAGACACACACACACACACACACACACACACACACACACACACACACACACACACACACAAACAAACACCATTATGCGGCACACTGAGGGCAGTGTTGCCCCATATTTACCTGGGTGTGCTAGAGAGTGGAGTTTAGACAGAGGGACCGTGAGGGGTAGAGAATAAACAATATAACAATAAAATATAAACAAATGGTCAAACCAATACACAGATGAACAAAATCAAAACCAAACCACAATGAGTGAGCAGGGACAGAGTGAATGTCAATACAAGGGAGGGATGCATCTGTGCGCAGGTGTGTGTGTGTGTGTGTGTGTGTGTGTGCGTGTGTGTGTATGCGTGAGATGTTTGACATCAGTAGGGAACTGACCTGGCCACTGATTGGATGACTTTAGAGGAGGTGTCTTTGATGTTGGTCAGGAAGCGCTCTGTCCCTCCCTTCAGAATGTCCAGAAAGCCGCCGGCCGACTGGTCAGGATCCGCACCGTAGACCCCTGAGGATCATGGGAAATTAACCAACATAGCGATTTACAATGATGCTTTAGTTACTATACTATAGTATAGTAGTCTGTAGCGTTAATACCTTAGCCTAGCCAGCAGATTAGTGCTAGTAGTGCTGGCCAAGAGGCAATCCTCTTAACAGAACAACACAGCGCTGGACCATGAGTGTGTGTGTGTGTGTGTGTGTGTGTGTGTGTGTGTGTGTTTGTTTAGCAGGGCTCTCTCTCAAAACAGTGTTTGAAATGTAATGTACATCAGCATAATTTAGATCACCCATTTTGTCTACCCTCTAATCCCACAACAGTTCACAGAAGGTAAGACGGGTGTAGTTGAGATCCCGGCCTAGCAGAGCACAAACGAGGGCTCCAACAAATACTGTTAAAGGACAATGCTCGTTTTTGACAACCTGGACCTTATTTACGACATATTATAAGACGTTTGACTCAGAGATCACTTTGGTGTAGTTCAGAGGCATGTAGAAGAAATTTAAAATCCAGCACGAGCCAGTATATCCATGTAATGGCGGTGGTGGGGGCACTGAGAATGCAGTTTCTAAAAATCTATTTTCTGCCGCGAAACAGTTGTTTTCATCAATCTGTCTTGATGAATCGCTAGTTGTGCTTACATAGAGAGCATAGGCCTGTTGTGGTATTTCACATGCCTCTGTAATATGATCTTTAGAAACGTCTTTAGACACGAAATAGCTTCCTTACTTGCTCCAGCACGCATGCGCACAGCGTGCTGGAGCAACGATTGCGCGCTGTGCGCATTAGTGCTGGAGCAAGTGAGGAAGCTATTTCGTTTCGAAAGACGTTTCTAAAGATCATGGCATGTGAAAACCACAACAGTTATGCTCTATGTAAGCACAACTAGCGATTCATCAAGACAGATTGATGAAAACAACCGTTTCGCGGCAGAAAATAGATTTTTAGAAACTGCATTCTCAGTGCCCCCATCACCGCCATTACATGGATATACTGGCTCACGCTGGATTTTGCATTTCTTCTACATGCCTCCGAACTACACCAAAGTGATCTCGGTGAGTCAAACGTCTTATAATGTCGTAAATAAGGTCCAGGTTGTCAAAAACAAGCATTGTCCTTTAACATTCATAACACCCATCAACCTTCACACCTTCTATGACCTTGAGCGCCAGAGGGTAGAGGCTGGAGGGAGAGGCTAGAGGGAGAGGCTGGAGAGTGGGAATGGAGAGTAGAGGATAGAGGCTGGAGAGTAGAGGATAGAGGCTGGAGAGTAGAGGATAGAGGCTGGATAGTAGAGGATAGAGGCTAGAGGCTAGAGAGTAGAGGACAGAGAGTAGAGAGTAGAGGATAGAGGATAGAGGCTAGAGAGTAGAGGACAGAGAGTAGAGAGTAGAGGATAGAGACAAGAGAGTAGAGGATAGAGACTAGAGAGTGGAGGATAGAGGCTGGATAGTAGAGGATAGAGGCTAGAGGCTAGAGAGTAGAGGATAGAGGCTGGATAGAGGCTAGAGGCTAGAGAGTAGAGGATAGAGGCTAGAGAGTAGAGGATAGAGGCTAGAGAGTAGAGGATAGAGACAAGAGAGTAGAGGATAGAGACTAGAGAGTGGAGGATAGAGGCTAGAGAGTAGAGGATAGAGGCTAGAGAGTAGAGGATAGAGGCTAGAGAGTAGAGGATAGAGACTAGAGAGTAGAGGATAGAGGCTAGAGAGTAGAGGATAGAGGCTAGAGAGTAGAGGATAGAGGCTAGAGAGTAGAGGATAGAGGCTAGAGAGTAGAGGATAGAGGCTAGAGAGTAGAGGATAGAGGCTGGAGAGTAGAGGATAGAGGCTAGAGAGTAGAGGATAGAGGCTTTAGAGTAGAGGATAGAGGCTAGAGAGTAGAGGATAGAGGCTGGAGAGTAGAGGATAGAGAGTAGAGAGTAGGGGACAGAGAGTAGACAGCCCAGGATAGAGTAGAGGACAGGAGACGACTAGAGGCCAATGGTTAGGGCCTGGCGGTTGATACGGATGTAATTACTGTAGTTCTCAACCTTCAGGTCACGCAGTACAACTCATTCACTGCCCCCTCCCCAGGATTTTAGTGTGTGTGTGTGTGTGTGTGTGTGTGCGCATGTGTGCGCACGTGTCTGTCCCTGAGGCCGGGCGGGTGGAGGTTAACCAGATTACAGCGTGCATGACAGACAGCGTGCTTGCCAGTTGCTGCTAGTTAGGCCGGCCACCCGGCAGCCATCCCTCCTCGTTAGTGTCCCGCTCAGACAGGAGCGCAGCTCCAGGCCTCCCACACCCGAGTCCATTACACTCTGGGGGCGGGACGCTGCAGCCGGGCAGCAGGTGGGGCTGGACTATGGCTGCTACTGGACAGAATGAACACTGTGTCCCTGTGTCTGACTAATAGTAGACAAACATAATTGAATAGCATCGGGAGGCTACTGTAAACGGATTCCAGTTTACTGTGTGAATCAGGGTGCCGGACGCAGAGTTAGAATTATAGGAAGTCAAATTTCATTAGGTGAAATTCTATGGAATTCCAATAAATCACAAAAAAACTATTTATTTCACATACATTTTCATGTTGTTTGATATTAACACGCTACTATACACTGTTTCCCATAATGCATCTAATCAAGCGCCACTGAGAGCAAAAAAGAAAATCAAACATAAATCCTAGTCATCGTTGAGGCATGTTTCGGAAGGCATCCATGAACTGAACAGGAAATAATTCTAATATTCTGAATTGACCCCGACCCTGGTCTGAAGGTTTTCAATGAAATCTATTTTGTCTCTATTTATCAAGCTGATAAACATTGTCAGTTAAGGATTTAGTCATTCCCAGCTGAAGTCAGAGTCAGATTTAGGAGGACAGAGGGTTCCAGTTACAGCCACTATAAAGTGTCCACAGGTCTGTTTAAATGACATTCAACACGTGTAAACGCTGGCATGAGACACCACACATGGAGGCCCAGACAGACAAACACAAACAGTCACACACGGGTGCACGTACGGACACACACACACGCGCACACACACACACACACACACTCACTCACTCACTCACACACACACACACACACACTCAAACACACACACTCACACACACACACACACACACACACACTGAACACATACCGAACCCATACAGTACAGACAGAGACAAGAAGTGACTGATGGAACAGCCAACGAGACAAAAAGTTATTCAACTCATGAGACAGAACACGCAGAGTGAGAGAATAGGATGCACACATGGGCGAAGGGTTGAACACAGAGATGCGTCCTCAGACACACACACTCTCTCCCTTTCTACATTTCACACTATCTCTTGCATGTACGGACAAGCACACACACACACACACACTCACACTAACACTCGCGCGCACACTCGCGCGCACACTCGCGCGCACACACTCGCGCACACACACTCGCGCACACACACTCGCGCACACACACACACACACACACACACACACACACACACACACACGCTTCAAACACACAAAAGCCCGCGTGCCCTGCGGCAGCCCTTACCTGAATTCTGGATGTTATGGAGCTGGGTGGGGGGCTGAGCCCCGTTGTTGCCGAAGCCCCCGTTCTGCTCCAGGAGCTGCAGACATTCATAGCCATCATGAACTGGTCGCCAATAGTAGTACGAACCCAACAGACTCATCCCAATACGCACACTACCAACAAACTGGCTGAACAACAACAATAGCAGCAGCAGCAGCAGTAGGTCCACAGAGCTGAAGTCT
>NC_140256.1:7932216-7964716 GCF_949987555.1 Borostomias antarcticus
GGCCTGCTTGAACCAGCGTTTGCCTGTCAGTAAAAGACTTGCCAGACGGACGGCGAACTATGACCTCTGCAGACTGATGAAGGATACCATGAAGCAGACTTCTTGGATGATGTCTTTATTCTTCTCTTCCTCATTTGACAACAACCTCTGCAAACACAAACACACACACAGCTAAGCATTCATATTTTCTTTCATTTAATAGGCTTAGGGCCAAACACATTACATACTTGAAAGGTGTTTGATTCAGCTGTCCTTGCACGACGAAGGGGCACTTTGGAATATTTCTAATTGGTTCTATTTGTGACTGGTCACCAAAATCAAGCATGGTTTGAGTACCTTATTGCCAAAACCAGGTCAAGCTGTATCAGACTGGAGAGCTGAGGGCAGTTGGGTTAGGTAGATTTAGGGGGCAGACATACCTTGAGGGCGTAGTCTTTATTACTGCCTATGTCCTGGGCCTCGTACACAAATGCAAACCCACCTAGAGAAAAGGGAGAGGATACACAGTATGGGTTAGACAGGGAGAGAGAGTCAACACAGACAGGCTTGTTGCATATAGACAGAATAGATATTTTCCTACAGTATACGGGCTACACGATCTTCGCACTGTGAAGGGTTCTGTGGAATGACCAGTCTTTAATATGGGTGTGGTCTCTGTGGAATATGGGTGGGGTCTGTAGGTAAAGGCCAGTCCTTCCTTTGTGTTGACCTTACAACAAACATTTGAATCAGATTGATCACCGATTCCCCCTGAAAAGCTTTTCCTCTCAGCATAAGGAAGAAAGACTGTGGGGCTCCTCCCCTTATCTCCTCGGGCGTACAATGGCGAGGTGTCCTCTATCCCACACATCTCCTCCACTGGCGACCGCTGTGGAATGCGCAAGGCTGTATCAGAATGTTTAAACAGACCCTGCTCCTGTCCTCTCTTTGCTGTTCAGCCCAGACAGACAGAACACAAACCTGTTTGCCTGTTTACCAGCCGAGGGAGTGGCCAACAACACACATACAAACACATCAGGTGTGTCACATGCCTGAGTGAACGCGCGTATATCTCTGTATGTGCGTACGTGCACGGTGCATGCAAAGAATAGTTCAGCGAGATCAATGTCAGCACCAGTCAACCTAAACTGGGGCAAGGTAGCCATGGTAACCAGTAAATCAACTATGGGCCTTCCTCTGGTGGAAGGTGAATGAAACGGGGGCCCGTCTCCCCCGGCTCTCACATCACAGAAAACATTTTCAAGAGAGGATGGAAGACTATCCAGAACAACTGCCTGGTGCTGATGATAGGTAGGTAGATAGGTAAGTTGATACTGTAGGTACGTAGGTTGGTAGGCCTACTGTAGGTAGGTAGGTAGGTAGGTAGGTAGGTAGGTAAATAGGTACTTTTCGACCCCAAGGGGAATTTGCAGTGTTACAACAGCAAAGGACAACACAGAAGCACAATCGAGACTAAATACAAATTTCCAATAGATACAAAATATACAAGAAATCCCAAAATACAAGAGTGCAACAGTAGACTGCTATGGGTGTGCAAATATACATAGAATGTGCAGAATGTTCAGAATGATGATGGTTTGAGAGTCACGATTCTCACTGACACCGATGACGTTCTCTTATACAAAGCAACTGCTTCACAAGACCCCGCTGAATGTGGACTACAGCTCTGCAAGCTGTACACCCATGGACACCCCCTGTCCCCACCAACACCGGTGACCAGAATCGAAACCTCGATTGCCTGCAGCTCCTCCTCCTGAGGTTATTGTTCTGTCTCCCTTTCGATTTTCCTGCTGAACAAAACTAAGGTTTCTATACAATCCAGCTAGCTGCGTGGGACTAGGAAAGATGGATTATTCTTATTGACAAAAGCTTATTATAATAGCTAGCATGATATAATAGCTTCTAGTCTAGTGTTGCTCGCTGGATACATTCCATACAATACGTGTCAACGTACTGTGAAAGGGCTGGCTAGCAGCAGCAGCAGTAACTTTGTACAACTGGCTAACTGGCTAACGTTACGTAGCTAGCCAACAGGCATGACAGCTGTCATTCAATGATCAGAAACACGAATCATCAGGTTTGATTCAAACGACACTCACCTTCAGCGATTACCCTTTTAATTCTGAGTTTCATGTCACCGAGTTCTACAATTTGTCCAACGAAGTCATTATGGTCCCGACCCGCACCACCGGATGAACCGGGCCCTGCTAGGAAATCAAGTGCTGACTGGAAGAGGGACATTTTGTCCTGCGTCTCCCGTAAAGCTCACGGAGCTCTATCCAGACCTTACAGAGAAAATATGTCGATCACAATAGTCTTTAAAATAAAACGACGATGTTCTACAGGCGAACTATGTCGGCGATTACTAATTATTTGATCCCTTTCGCTACACAAACATCCCCTTCCTACTCATCTACGGAGGCCATCGCTGCCACAGGAGTTACTTCCGTGAGGTTCTGACGTCACTGCTTTTTCAGTAGGCAGGTGGATTATTTTTGTTTTTTTGCCACGTCTTTTTTGTGTTTCTCAAAGAATTAGAAAAATATGTATAATCATCTAAAAAAGAAAGATGTAAAAACTGAAGATCTGTACTTATTTTAAGATTTTTGTAGCTTAACTGATTTTATGCATTTTGTACAGTGATTTGATGCCCTTATGTAGCCTTCAATTCATGTCTTTCTGTACTTTTTCTATTCTAATGGCTGAGTGATTGTTATGTATGAATTGTATGCGCTTATTTGTACTGTATTGTGTGTACTTATCACTTTTTTCATTAATAAAAGAAGTTGCATTTTTTCATATTATAGAATAGTGCCAAAATTAAATAAATACCCTATCAATTATTATGAAATATTATTTTATAATTGTCATTTTCACATTAAGACAAACATTCTATTTAATTTTTATTTCATAATGTTTTCTTTTCAAATTGCACTTTTCATTTCATAATGCCATATTTATTTCATAATGACTTTTCATACACACTTATTTCATAGCTTGGGAGGTAGAGTGGCCGGCTGGGGATCGCAAGGTCCATGGTTCGCTCCCGGCGTGTACCAAGACACTGAACCCCAAAATCACTCACGTGCAACACAGTGGTGCAGTACCTCGTACTGTCGCCTCACAGCAAGAAGGTTTCCGTGCCTTTCTTTGCGGAGTTTGTGTGTTCTCCCTGTGTTCTCAAGGATGTCCTCCCAAAAGAACCCAATATGAAAAACATGCAGAAGAACATGCTCTTCAGTCCGGTCCCTGATCAAGCACTTGGACTTGGTTCATGGTTGCCATGAACGATGGCTGCCTGCTGCCCATGGAGGAGGATGGCTGGGGAATCAGGATGGGATAAATGCAAGGAACGGCCCCAAAAAAGTTGCATGTGAGTGCTGTGTGCCGTGTCGCTGCTCACTCTGTAATGTGTGTGTCACTATGTGGTGAAATAAAGACCCCTCGGGTCCTCTAATTTTTGTGCGTGGCTGTAAGTCAGCGCACCTAGTATAGCGTTTCTCCGGTTATCACTCCCTCCCTCCCTCCGTTTTCCAGGAAGTAAGAAATTATATACTTTGATATAAGATTACAACAAAAGTAGAATTTTGTAATTTTTTTGGCATACATCATTGAATAGGTGAACCCTATGACCAATTATGTGAACCAAAATGGGACAGAATGCTTTTTTCATTTCTGTGCGACTTTAATGTTATGGAAGTGCTGCTAGTTGTTGTGAGCTCATGAGCTAACTGGCTATCCCGCTCTTATTGTACTGGATTAGCATTGGAAGCATTGGAACTGATGGGTCCAGGCGACAAGACCTATCTTAATTTATCAGACATTATTTCATGTCATTTCAGATCACAGCTATTTCAGTGGCATGACTAACTTCCGTCCTACCAGTCCTGAACAGAAACAAGCCAGCCACGCACATAAGCCAGGCTGGACCTGGCCTGGTTTTTATAATAACATGCTCATCTGTCAATCAACACGAATGGGGCAGTACCTATTTGCTGATTTAAAATATTGATTGATATCGATGTTAAGTGTCTTATTTGTAAATGGATTGCGCTTATGGCGCTTTTATTCAAAGCGCTTTACAATGGCCTCTCATTCTCATACCCATTCACACACACATTCACACACCAATGACGGCAGCTGTCAAGATGCATCTCTCTATGCCCACATGTCAGGAGATGTTTACAAAACTACAAACACAGTAATACAATTAAGAATGTTTTAATAATAAAAAATGTGATTATAAAATGTTAAGTTACAGAATAAAGAGGTCTGATACTGTACGAATCTGGTTCAGAGCTCGACGTCATGGTGATCAGGCCAGAATAACGTGAGGCTTCCAAAGAATGTTGACAATTTTAAGAAAGTACTATCTAGGTCTATAAGCCAATCAGAACATAGTAGGAAAACACTGTCAACCAAGTCATGTTACATGTAGAGGTTCGGGCCGTTGGGGAGAAAGCATTATCAGCAGAAACAACATTGTCAGCAGGAAGCTTGGGGTTGTTTTGCCGTTGACCTTCTGACCGTTTCAGTTAAACTGCTTCCAAACGCAACCCACCCCCTATGTCAAGAATTCAGTTCAACATGTCAACAGTTCAGCAGGAAGAGCCTACTATAGCACAGATGTGCCTGTCACAATATAGCATTCTATGTCGCAATATAACAGTCTAGGTCATCAACTTTTATGAAGTTATTACTAAATGAGCTTTTATTAGCTTTATTGCCAGTACAATCAGATTATACAGCCAAAATATCCCCCATCAAAGAAATATCACTTCTGTAATATCAGTTCAGTAATAATAAAAAATGTAATTATCATTTATCAATTATCAATACTTCAATACCAGTAGGAAAGAAACAATTATTCTTCAGTAATTCAATGTCAGTAGGAAAAACACATCTAATGTGTTTCATCTTACAGCTAAGTTTCATCTGAGGGTGTAGAGGCCTGTCAGGAAGTTGAGGTCAGGCCGTTTTAATGGGCTTCACACACACACACACACACGCACGCACGCACGTACACACATAGACGTGACAATTGCATGCATTGTGATAATGCAACATCAACCTCTGATATTTTTGTAGTTGCACAATAAGTTGGCGAATATTCTAATTGGTGATGATCAGGTGCTCCAGTGCGAAGTGTAGGGTCAGTGTGATGGCATCATCCACAGACCTGTTGGGTTGGCTCTGTAAGCGAACTGATGTGGGTCTAGTGAGTCTGGTATGATGGTGTTGATGTGTTTCATCACTAGTTTCTCCATACACTTCATGAGTGCCACTGGCCAGTAGTCATTGAGGCAGGTTACTGTACCTTGATATTCTTGGGTACTGGCTTTATACTTGCATATTATAGTCATCTTGAAGCATGTGGGGATGACCTGCTGTGACAGTGATGCGTTGAAGATGTCAGTGAAGATAAGAGCCAGCTGTGTGGCACACATTTCGATGACTCTGGGTGGTTTGCTGTCAGAACAAGCAGCTTTGTGGACATTCACCTTCCTGAAGGACTCGCGCACCTCAGCCTCAGATAGTTGTAGGACCGTGTTTTCAGGTTCCCTGTGGTCCTTGGCTGGTGTGCTCGCTATTATTAATTAGGATAAGGTTAAACTTGAAAATATTGTTGTTTCACTTGTGTTTATTAAGGATTCGGATTAGAACAAAATATTTATTATGAATCTCCTTACAATAGGATTCCCCCTGCAGAAGGCCTCATCAAATTATCTTTAATATAGGTATTTGCCACTACTTCTACAAAAGCTATATTGATATGACAGGAAAACCAAAACCAATAAAAGAGGTTGACCAAAACAGTGCCTAGATCTATAATAGTGAAATGCCACCAATGTTTAGCACACCAGACATGTAATATCAATTTTGGATGGAGTAAGCACATTTTCTGAGTGAATCAAGTTGTGTGTGTGTGTGTGAGAGAGAGAGAGAGAGAGAGAGAGAGAGAGAGAGAGAGAGAGAGAGAGAGAGAGAGAGAGAGAGAGAGGGGGGGAGAGAGAGAGAAAGAGAGAGCGAGAGAGAGAGAGAGAAAGAGAGAGAACGAGAGAAAGCGAAGGGGGGGGCGCCTCCCTCTGTGTCATGTGACCTAATTCCGCCTAGTTACAGAGAAAGCGTCGCTAAGGAAACTAATGGATGGATGAGAAGTGCCATGGGTTCGCAATGTGAAGATTGCTTATTATTTCTTAGACAACAACCTCAAACGACCCCATGTTATGGGGACTGACATCATGAAATTGTCCACGATATTGCGGTAATGCGACGTCGATTTCTGGCTTGCTCTTCTTGCCTCGTAGCATGAGAGATAAAGATTAGTTAGCATGCTCGCTAGATAACGAGGTTAGCTAGTCCTCGCCGTCGGCGCGCATTCTCCTCCACTACCGGCCAGGTAACGTCGGGACTTTCTATAGTTAACTAGCTAGCAAATTCAGCTAACTTGCGGAGTTTGAACTGGATGACCGTTATCTAGAGCTCTACGTGTCTGAGTCAGCAACACTGATTGATAGTCTCTAACTGTAGCCGACTCCTACGTTCCGTCATGCTAGCTAGCTACCTAGCTAAACTAGTGGAGGTGCCATGCTATTGTACCTGCCTGCTGTGTCCTCTGGTATGTAATGCGATGTGGCACTAATGAAGGCTAATAGGATCAGGCTTCTTCCTGCTTGGCGCAGCTCCCCCCTCTCTCTCTCTCTCTCTCTCTCTCTCTCTCTCTCTCTCTCTCTCTCTCTCTCTCTCTCTCTCTCTCTCTGTTGTCTCTTCAGCTTTACATAAGCGTTTAGCTAGCTCCTGGCATTTAGAAACCCTTATGAGGTTTTAAACAATTAATCTACAGTATTCCAATTGTGCGCCATATTCACACGTGCATGTGAATGATATTATAACACTCCATTCAGTTTGAAGTACATCATTGACTGAGACTAGTTGGATTTGGTTGTCCTTTGCTGCTAACGTGTGTTGTGTCCTAAGCAGGGTGAGATAGAGGGGAGCAGGGTGCTCCTGCCCGTCCCTACAGGAGGGGTACTCGGGGGATCTCTGCCTCCACCGCAGGCAGGCTGGACACACCCAAACATGGGGAAACTTCACAGCAAGTTCAGACGACGGCGCTCTGACCTGTACAGGTAACAGTGTCTCTGTAGCTTTCTTTTTTTTTTTTTTTTTTTTTAACATGGGCCAGTTTACATACATTAGAGAGGGTTGTTGTTTACCTGTGTGTGTGTGTGTGTGTGTGTGTGTTTACCTGTGCAGGGCGTCAAGAGGTGAGGGGGCAGAGAATGTTGCTGGCAGTCAGGTGATCCAGTATGACCCTGCCCACTCTGGCTCCATCAACTGTGTTACCAGCCTGACGTCTGACCTGTGTGTGTCTGGAGGGAGTGACCAGGTGAGCGAGTGTGTATGTAGTATCTGTGTGTGCGTGTGTGCATGCATGGGTACAGTATGTGTGTGTTGTCTCATGTCATGGTGTGTGTCTCTACAGGCTGTGGTGGTGTATGACTGGAGAGGGGGGAAGCTGTGTCAGTCATTCCAGGGTCACAACAGAGAGGTCACCAAGGTACGGGCTGTCACTGAGGCTCTGAGGACTAATTCTGCTCCAATACCTGCTCTATGAGAGAGTCTCTGTTTGTTTGTTTGTTTGTGTGCATGCATGCATGCATGCATGCATGCATACATAGTAATCTTCTCTATCTCCTCTCCCAGGTGAAGTGTTTCCCAGGCAGCACGTGGATCTTCAGCGCGTCGCGGGACAAGACTGTTCTGATGTGGGACATCAACCAAGGAGACGAACCCATACAGGAGTTCTGTGGCCACGAGCTGGTGGTCAATGGGCTGGCCCTCAGTCCAGGTAGGAAGTGGGAACCACATGCATACATTATAAATATAATGATAATTTCTGGACCTCGAGGGTCTTTATTGGCCATCACTGATCATCTTCAGTAATCACCGGTGGAATTTGTCCTCTGCATTTTCCCATCCAAGCTGTCCTCCCCCAGGGTCAGCCAGGAGCAGTGGGCAGCCTCGTCAGTGGCGCCCGGGGACTTGTGTTGCTACCAAGTGGCATACTTCCATACTACATAGTATGCCAAAAAAGGATGTAGTATGTCCCAATACATAGTGTGCCACATGCAGTATGGCAAAAATACCAGGATGTCCTACTACATCCGGTCGTATTTTGCAGTATGCAAGTCAGCAGACATTCCTGGCTGTTCAGGCCCACAATCCCGTGCGTAGCAGAAATGACGTCACATGTGCGAGTACACCGGAGCTGTTATGATCAATCCCAGCTGTGGACGAATGTTGCTTTATGGACTGCGACAGACGGTCAAATTTCAAGGCGCAATATTATGACAAGGTAGTATGTCCCAATTGGATGTGTACTGCGTGCAGTGTACATACTTTCTAGGGGCAGCTTTAGTACGTACTGGTAGTAAAAAGTAGAAGTATGCGATTCGGAATGCAGACCAAGTCCCAAGTGCTCAGTCTGGTCAGGGATTGGACTGAAAAGCATCTGTTCTTCTGCATGTTTTTCGTATTGGGTTCTTTGGGAGGAAATCCGTGAGGAAACCCTTTTAAAAGATGATTTGAAAGCACTGATAAATACCCTGCTAGACACTGGAAAATGGATCCTCATCTCTGAGCTTCTCCCTACATACTGAAGGGGTGCTGAGAGATGGTTCAGACTGTTCTGGTTTCATACTTGGTTATAAGACTATTGTGCTTCCCTAGGAGTCCCTTTCATCTCCAACTACGACCTGTTCTGGGAGACGCCTAGCCTACTAAAACGTGATGGTCATCCAAATCGGCTGGCGGCCAGGCTGCTCTCCAAACATGGATTCCTTCCTCAGGCACTGACATTCTGCTGATCCATCTCTCCTAGGTCCCCACCCTATTGACCTAGTGCACACAAATGGATCTGACGGAATATTCTACATAGTAACTACCTCTGATCTGACAGTTTTTAGTGATCCTAGTGTTTCTAGGGGTAGGCCTATAAATATGATGCCTTTCTTTTTCAAGATCCTACAGAGCCAGTCACAGACTAAATGGAGTATCCACAGACAATTTGATATCCGTGCCTCTAACAAAGTGTAGCTCCAGTCAGTCCCTCTATCCAGAGAACGTATCAATGGCAATTCTGAATATCAGGTTATCAGTATTGGAGTTTATCTATAGCATAATCTTGGAGCCGGCAGCAACATTTCACTGTGACTGTACATCGTACATTACATGTGATGAATAAAAGGAATCTTGAATCTACTGTGTAAAGGCCACCTTAGCAATGTCCAACCTTCTTCGCAGATTTTTCTGAACTCCTGTCCATTATCCACACAAACTATAATAAGATTATCATCACAGGCGATTTTAATCTGCATGTTGATAATGAGGGTGATTCGAAGACCAGGGACTTTATCAACCTCTGGAAATCCATGGACTTTAGTCAACATGTTACTGGACCCACTCACCACCGAGGCCACACCCTTGACCTTGTGATCTCAAAGGGTCTTACGACTGTTATATCTTCTATCAGTGACCTTGCCGTTTCTGACCACTTTTGTATTTTCTTTACAGCATTGATACCCAAAAATTAGATTAATATACAGCGCTTTGTTAAGAAACACTTTCTGAACTCTGTAGTAGCCGATAATTACGAAATACTGATGAACACAAATAGAGTAGCATCCCCTGAAGTGGGGCTTTCACATGTTCATGATTTAGTGACCGCTTTTAATGCCAAATTGTAGAAAACTGAAAAAGGTTGTGGTTGAGTGCACATGGAGGAAGACAAAGCTGGTTCACCATGATATTCTTAAAGAACATCTCTATGCCCTCAATAAGCTAAGAGAGAACATCTGCAGTGCATAAAGAGAACATGCAGAGACCGAACGCAGGGAGCACAGAAAGGTCCGGGAGACAGTGCTAAGTACTGCGCCACTGTGCCACAGGTGAGCGATCTGGGGGTTCAGTGTCTTGCTTAAGGACACTTCGGCACACTGCCGGGAGCTGAGATCGAACTGGGGATCTTCCGATCCCTGGCTGGCAGTTCTACATCCCGAGCTACATACGGCCCCTACTCTCTCTCTCTCTCTCTCTCTCTCAGACAGCTGCTTGAAACCCTGTGTTCAATCTTCATTGTGACAACATGCCTGTGTGTTTCCTTTAGACGGGAGAAAGCTGTGCACCGGTTCTCGTGACAACTCCATGTGCCTCTGGGATATCGAGTCGGGGCAGTGTCAGCAGAGGAGCACCATCTCTAGAAATCTGGTAGAACTTATTTTTCTTCTTCTCTTTCTGTCTGTCTTATCCTCTCTTCACCCCCCTTTCTCTCATCTCCCTCTTTCTCTGATACACTCCCTGTGACAGTCCTGTCTCTCTCTCTCTCTCTCTCTCGGTGACCCTCCCCTCTCCAGGTGACTCATGTGTGCTGGGTACCTGGGAGCCCTTCTGTAGTCCAGACCTCAGAGGACAAAACCATCAGGTAGACATGACTGCTATTATTAGTGTCTTTTATTGCACTCAGTGTGTGACTATTCGCCAAGAGTACTGTATGCTTCAAGTGACTAAGTGTGCATGTGCAGGGTGTGGGACAGTCGGTTGTGGCAGGTGACCAACACGTTCCCAGCTAAGCAGTACATCCAGACACACTGTGACATCAGCTCCAACGGCAACCACCTTCTGTCGAGTAGTAACGGTTTCGGGGGCCAGGGGTGCGAGGCCACGGTGAGAACCGGCACACCTCACTCTAAATACCCCCAGTAACAGACTCCACATCACATCCCCCTACACTACAGTAACACACACGCCACTACTGCACAGACCTCTATCCCCACGTATTCGAACAGACCTGATGTGTGTGTGTGTGTGTGTGTGTGTGTGTGTGTGTAGCTGTGGGACCTGCGGCAGCCGGGCTGTAAAGTGGTGGAGTACAGGGGCCACCTCCAGACCACAGCCTGCTGTGTGTTCCTGCCCTCCAACTCCACCAGCCCCCCCATGGTGGCCTCCTCCTCTCACGATAGCTCCGTCAAGATCTGGGACCAGAACACTGCGGGTAGCACACACTTTCTTAAGAATACTCACACACAAATACACACAGACACTGTGTTTCGCTGCGTCTTCATTCTCCTCTTTCCTCACACCCTGAACCCATTCTTCTCTCTCTCTCCCTCCAGCTTGTCTGGGGACCCTGGTTTTGGATGGTTCGGGCCCACTGGTATCCCTGGCGCCCTGTGATTCTGCCAGTCTGCTCTGTGCCAGTTTTAACACCGGCCTGCACCTGCTACAGCTGGGAGCGGGCAGCACCAGCCTCGACATGCGCGAGGTGGCGCGCTTCTGACCACAAACGCCACAGAATGAAAACATGGTAATCTGATGGGTTGCCAGAGCTTCCTGCTTGTGGGCAGAGCATTAAGACTGAGGCACCCAATCAGAGGGCAGCTAACCCTGGGCCAGGCAAGAGAACCACAGAGACATTCTGGCATGCTGGAACTCTAGATCCTCCTGGAACACTGGAACCAGCAGAGGGGGGTGTAGTATAGCTGGGCTGTGCTTGGCTGGGCAGGCTGCTATAGCTACCTGACCTAATGGTGTTTGCTTAAGGTAGCACTCAGCAGTCAGTAGAGGTATATGACTGTCTAGGAGTTCAAAGTTAAGTTAGTCTTTAACCAGCTGACTAATAGTACATAGTTCTTTCTGACAAATAGACACATGAATCATGACTGCTTCCATGCATCCTGGCCTGCTATCAGCTAGAGATAGACTGACCTTAATTGTCTCAGTGCCCGAGAGCCAGTGACACTGTCTAATTTCATTGTAATGTAGGGGCCATGGGTCCCTTGTTATGGACATTGGTGTTGGTCATCATGCTGACTGTATTTTAGGTTTTAAATTGTTGATCAATAAATCAGGAGACATCATGCTCACACTTTGGAGGACCTTAGCATTGGCTCTCAATTTGAAATAGAGAAGTGCCAGTTTGTGTTTGATATAATAAAGATGTCCATTGCTGTCAGTTTGTTGTCTTCCTCATACCTTCTATATCTTCATGATGAACACAGCAGCACTAGCTGCAGGTCTCACTAGGGACGAGGTAGGGAGAATGCAAGCTTTTCTGCATCACTGGTTTCCCAATGAGACAATCATACATAAAGTTTTAGATGTAGTGCATATGTGGGCTTGTGGAGCCGCTAATAAAATGATTCACAGACTTTACCGTTCATGAGCTGGCCAGATGTACTGCTGAATTGACAGATAATCACTGGGAACTCTGCACAGGTGTTTCACTATTGACAGCCGCGCGCCCCGGTGCACCGAGAACGTTTACACAGTTACCTGCCCGTGCGGAATTTGACTAGCCAGGCTCCGGCCCGTATGTTTCCTCGTGTATCCACCTTGTATTCAAATGCTATCTGACAGAGGAAAGCCGACAGAGAGACAGACGCAGAGGAACCAGACGCAGTTTGGACAGCGCGCCACGACCTTGGCCCAGCCCAGCATAATTCCAGCTCGTGCTCCCCGCAGTTACGACAATTAGGGGGAGCATTGCCGCCAGCTCTACTACAGAGGTAACTCCATCTCTAGACTTCATCGCAAATATTTGACTCTGTAATTAGGTTTGGATATAGAAAAGTATGCTAGCTAAGCCTAAACAGTTGGCAGGCAGCTGCCTTTTGTCTTTCTTAGCACGTTTGGTTTGACTGAAGGATGATCAGAACGTGAGTTCAGTTTGTCTCCTTCCTTCAGTTCTTGCGTGTGCTAATGTAACTTTACGGTTTAGTTCTCAATACACAGAGCAACGGTGATGAGCGGATCTGTCCTCAGTCAGTCATTTGCGTTCTGGGTTGCCATGATAACTCTTGTCACGGACCATAAACTAGCCATGTTTCCAGGCAGTTGTTGTTCTGGAGTTTGCCTCTCGATGATACCTTCCCATTCCTCCACAGTGTGTGTGTGCGCGTGCGTACGTGTGCTATTCGAAACTGAATGTCAGGGCTGTGTGCACACTGTTTTGCATCACATATACAGTAAGCCATGCTGTTGGTCTGCTTGATTTCCAATGCAAATTTGTGCTTTTTTTTTTTTTTACCAGAGTTCTTCACCGCCCTTCAGTACCTTATCTCTATTTCATTTAGGCCTACATTCAAATAGACAAAAACCAACATAACCAACAATGAATAACAAGAGCAAGATCAATCAAACAAATCAATTCAGGAATACTCACACAAATTAATTGCACTATAGCCTATTTATTAATTAAATGACAATATATTTTTCTTGGCACGTGGCTTGCTAAATCTGAGGATACTCCCTGCCCAAGGGTAGCATGGATACAAGTCAGGGAGCCTTACAGTAGCAATGCCCCCAGGCAGACAAGCAACACAGCAACAGCAAACGAGCCATACCATACAACCATTATGGTGGTGGGCAAAATAACCAGCACCCAGCACGGCAAACAGCATAGCCATATGTATCCATTCAATCAATTGAATCAGATCAAACAATGTATGTGCAATAACTTAATTGTACATGTGTTCTGTTGGCATGACAAGAGCTGCTGGTGTGGTACACTCTGTCCTCTCTCCTAGTTGGCGTAGTCGTTCAGATGGGCTTACACATTCCAACTCAGGGGACCTGCTCTTAAACTTGGGGAAAACATCTCTGATTTGTTCATAGTTGTTACAACTCAGGAAGAAGTGAAGCTCAGTCTCCACCGCTGTCTGAGTCTCAGGCTCAGTCTCTTCCCTGGAGAACCAGGCCTGCCAGGATGGGCCTGCTGAGACCGTGCTTTATCACAGTGCTTTATCAGTGTGCTTTATCAGCGTGTTTCCTCTGTTTCTGACCAGTCCCAGTGGTCAGGTATACTGCCACTGTGTACTCTGTTTAGATTGAAATAGCATTCAAGTTTGCTTTGGGATTTTGTTGATCCTTGCCCATGAGTGATTTTGCTTCCTCTTAAGCACACATTATTGTATATCTTGCTGCTCTCACTCCTTGACTTTAGCTCTAGATTATATTCATCTCTTTATAAAGGAGATGCACTTGTGAGTTCTGGCGAGTAGTGGTACAGTGACTACCTACATTAAATGCAATTATTGTAAGTCGCTTTGGATAAAAGTGTCTGCTATATGACTTATTTGTTTTCTTTTAATTTGGTTGGGCCAGATTGACTGAGTGCTGTCCTGACGGGTTCATAGGTCGGTAGGTGTTGGTGAATTGAGCCTCAGGACTAGCTGGCTGAGGGGACCTCTCTCTTTGATAGCCTATATGAGGGGCTTTGTAATGGAAGGAATTGCATGCAGGGTTTCAATATGATGTTTGGCTCATTTTTTTTTTTGCTTTGCCAGTGGACCCCACACTTCATTACCTTACAGTGCAATTGTTTCAATAACAGATTTGAATATTTTGAGCCAGGTTTGGTATATCAATTTAGATTTGTATTTTTATTGCATAAAATATCGTTTGCTTTCAGTTCATTCAAAGAGGATATATTGCATGCTCACCCCACAAGTCTTGAGCTCTTGACGGGTGCAGATTCTAAAATATACATATAACAAACAGGGGTGAAATCCACACTCAAATACGTTTTCACTGTTTTTAATTAGGGCTGGCCAGAGTAATTAGAGTAGGCCTACTCCACTATTCGTTTGGTAGGTTGGTACTGATACTATTCGCTATTCGCTCGTTCCCACCAACAACGAGTACTCGAAGCCTGTAAAATAGTATTCGGGACAGCTTACTTTTAATGCATATACAGCATAGAACGAATGCATTTCAGTCCTCTGGCCTTGTGTATTGCTTTCAGTTCATTCACAGCCTTGTTAACATTTAATGTTGAACTGATGCTGATTCTCAGGTCTGTGTAGTTTCGGTACTTTAAATTTTGGTTTTCCCCAGTGTGAAAGTACATTCTGAGAGGTGAAACTTTTTTGGAATATGTTTTTTTCTTTTTTTCCCCAAATACACTGTCAGTGCCCATGTCTGGCAAAATTTGTGGGGAATGTCCAAGTTCTTTTATAGTCCCTCTTTGGAGGATGATAATCAGATCAACTGCAAATAACTGATTTGTTTTTGTTTTGGGTAGGGTGAGGCTGATTGCTGTGGATATTTCTAGTTTAGATAGCCCATTAATATTTAAATTGAACAATATCAGGCTAAGATTGCAACTCTGCCTCACCCTCTGACCCTGGCTAAAGAACTCTGTTCTCTTTGACCCAATCATAGCTGGACACTTTGTGTATATTTGTATATTGATTTTATGCAGGCATACATTTTTTTCTTCCTATGCCATTTTGAATTAATTTATAGAGGAGACCCTCATGCCCAATGGAATCAATAAAGCAAGAGTATTTGTATTTTTGTTTACATGTATGTCAATGAGGGTGGTCATTCTCTCTCTCCCTCTCCTACTGTCAGAGGGTCATGGATCAATTGCTAGGATATTATACTGAATGATTAACTCAAAAATGCATCATTATCTGTGTGTGAGTGTGTCTGTGTGTGTGTCTCTCCCTCTCCCTCCCCAGTGATGCTGCAGTCCCTGGTGGTCCTGCTGCCTGGCCAGCCCTGGGTCTGCTGAGGGTTATCAACCTCCACCACATCCTCCAGCTGAGCCCTCTGCCCATGGACACCTGGAAGCTTCCGGGTAGCTGACCGTCTCTTTGCCTGCCAAAGACCGAGGAGTCCACTGCCACCTCCTCCCCATCCTCCGTGCTCTGCCTCCTCCTGCCATGAATCCCTACCTGGAGCCTGACCTGAGCGCCCTGCCCCCATCGCCCCAGGGTATCCCAGACCTGGAGTGTGACCCGGACCTGGAGTGCGCCATCTGCTTCAGCCAGTTCAACGGGGTGTTCCGCACTCCCAAGGTGCTCCAGTGCCGGCACACCTTCTGCCTGGAGTGTCTGGCGCGTATGAACGTCAAGTCCTCCCAGCCGGACTCTATCCAGTGCCCGCTGTGCCGCGGCCTGACCCTGCTGCCCCCCCTGGGGCTGCCCCGGCTGGACACCAACCGCACCGTGCTCTCCTACCTCCCGTTCGCCATGCAGCGAGTGTACAGCATCCGCTTCAACCGCAGCAAGGGCCGCCTGCAGGTCAAGAGGACGTCGGAGCCACGGGCCCACCTCACCGCGCTGCGCACCGTCAGCTTGTCCCTGGACGTGGGGTTGCCCAACTCCTCCAGGAGGGGCCATGGGGACGGGGAGGGGGGGCAAATGGGGGTGCTGCTGCGCCTGTCTAGTAGGCCTGTGTGCAAAGTCTTCCTCCTGAGCTCAGTGGTGGTGATGATGATTCTGCTGACTGGCATCATCATCTTCCTCCTCACCTACCAGCCTGACTGAGCCCGTGTCCCAGGGGTTGTGGGACTGTGTGGCCAGTTTGTCTGCCTGTTTGTTACATGCTGGACTATTACTGTTTCTGTCTCCATGGTCATCCCCCTGACCAGTTTGAGGTAGCGCATGGCAGGACTGTGCTCAATGCACAATTACATCTTTAGGTACTAATGTACAGTAAGTCTGAGGAACAGGGACAGATGGGAGGAGTACTCCGACTGATTTCTCCTGAATGAAAAACTGCTGAATGGACTAAGCTGAAGACTGAAATGTGAACAATGTGTATATTTTTATAACTTGTCTGGTTAAGGGTTTTAGTTTAAATCTGATATGGTTCCACGAAAGGAAAAAAATGTTTACGTGTTTATTTGTTTAGATTTGAATGTTTCTACTTCTTTGTCAGGGTTAACAAACTTTTATACAGTCCAATTAAAGTTAGAGATATTTTAGGATTGTCCTGTTTTAATCATGTCTTATACAAGTTAGTAAATCATATTTTTAAGTATTTATCTATGCTACTGAACTGTCTCAATCGCTGCAATAGCAAAGGAATTGCATTTCCTAAACTTGAAATAAAGTTAACAATTTGTGTATTTAATGTCTTCAGACATCACAAGATTTTTCCCATACAGGTTATGGATCTTTTAGCAGGACACTGATCCCAGATATTCTGATCACTAATACTGCCCATGGATTTATTGATACTGCCTGAAACCTGTCCTTGACTGACTGTCTGCCCTTCGACTGTCCACTAGATGGAAGTCAACCCCCAGACAGCGAATATGGTTTCTACATGATTAGCCAAGCAGCAGATGAACGCCTGTGTCTTGGAAAATTACTGCCGTTAATCTTCAGGCCCTAGTCAGCTCACTATGATAAATGACGAGCTGGTGAAGTGGGGATGATTCAGGGGGTCCTAGATTGTATGGGGTCAAGAAAACCAGCTGCCACTGATTACTAAGGGGCCCAGTGGAATCTTTTTTTCTTGGGGCCCCAAATTTCTGCCAACGCCCCTGCTGGCTGTTACCTGATGTTGGCACTAATCGCGTGCAGTAGAGGAGGACTATCAGGGAAGGGGGGTCAGAGGAAGTATGACCAACAGGAAGTGTAACTCAGCGTTGTGATCACAGTTAGCGGCAGGAAGTTCTAAATCTACTGGGGAATCTCAGGTTAGGCCATTCATTAGTCAACAGCTGCTAAGGTTGTGTCCTTCTTTCCCTCTCCCTCATTGAGATTTTCCACAAACAGCCTCTCCTTGATTCAAAGTGCTGCATGAGAGATAGTGTACACAGATAAAGCTCTGTGTGTTTATGTGTTTGAATGATGATAAATGATCCCATCTCTGCTCCTACATCAATGTAATCCTGCTTCATGTTGAGTTCAGGTTCTCTGTAGAGTAGAGAAAGATGTGAACTATGAGGAAGTTTCCATGTTATTCCACTGTGTGTGTGTGTGTCACAGAGATGGGAGCTATCAGGAAGGCTCCGGATTCATTTGGGTTACAGTTAACTCATTTCTTTCCCTGTATGTGTGTTTTTTTTTTTTTTACAGAAAGGGGCTCATTTTATTGCAGTCACATAATGAACTTGAACCGCCTACATTCCAGCCTCGCCCTCCCCACCCAGTGCGGGCAGGTCTGTTCGTGTCCACTGGGATTCCCTCAACTTCTGGGAGAGGGGTGACATGAGGGTCAAAAGGTTGAGCTCCTGGGCGGTCTGCCTGATGGGCAACTCACAGCTTCTAACAATGCACCGAGAGGTTCCCATCAGGCTGTATGTGTGTGTGTGTGTGTGTGTGCGCGCGCGCGAGTGTGTTGGGTCAGAATGAATGGTTTTCCAGGAAGTGTATCCAAAGCTAGCTGGAAATCTGGCAAATGACCTGAGAGCTGAGCTCTGATGCGAACATTCTCTTCTTCTGCTGCGCTGCTCAAAGAGCCTTTGTCTGCTACAAACAAACAACTCTGACACTGCCCCAGACATCATTTGATACTGTAGATGTTTATGAGAGTGGTGGCCTGTGTGCGTGAGTGTTTGTGTACTGTGTGTGTGTGTGTGTGTATGTATGCGTGACCTATCCTACCTGCTGATAACAAATTGACATCACTGCCTTCAAGGCCTATCCATGATATTATAACAGTTAAGCTCTAAATTCACAAAGTGTAGTGGAGTAGAAATGTGGAGAAATGCACTATTGGTGTGAACAGCAGCGCTACTGCAACGCTTCACACCTGCCCTTAGTGTATCGTATCGTATTGTTATCGTCAGCCCAATATTGTGTATCGTGTTGTATCGTAAGATTAGTGTATCGTTACACCCCTAGTGTATGTGTGTGTGTGTGTGTGTGCACGTGTGTGCTTTGTGACTGCTGACCAAGAATTCACTGGAACTCACCATAGACCTCAAAAGAGGATACAATGACTAGCTACTGTACATAATGCTTTGTATCAGATAACGAGTTCCTCTCTGCTCATAACGAGTTCCTCTCTGCTCCAGCAGTGATGTCACCTGTGTCGTCCGGCAATGATGTCATCATACCGAGATGAACTGCACTGTCTCCCACAGCTACCTCATCTGGAGACACACTTCCCGACCGAGAAAAGACTTTATGTAGTCCGGTGACGGGCAGAGACCCGGTCCCTCATGGTACTGGTTATGACTCACCCTGGATAAACATGACATCACCTATGGATCACTTGTAATCAACCTATGACTAGTCTTGAAGTATTCCCAGGGTGGTATATGATCGTATGCACACATACTGTATAGGTTTCTGTCTGTCTGTCTGTCTGTCTGTGTCTTAATGTATGGATGTGCAGTATAATAGTGTTATGATCTACTGTGTGTGTGTGTGTGTATGTGTGCGTGTGTGTGTATGAAAGTGTGTTAGCGTGTTGTGTGTCCCTGTTGTGTCACCTTTCTTGCCACCCACTGTCAATACAGTTCCCCAACGTTCACACTATAAACATAGTTGTTGTCAGAAAATAGATTGCTAAGGGTGGAATCCACAAGGGTTGCTAAGGTGTGGTATCCACACACACACCCACATGGTTTTGTAAAACACGCTGTTATCTCATGTCTAAGCCGTGTCATAGACACACAAACCTACAGTCACAATATTAGTATGCACCATATATGATAACACAGAGAGTCATTGCTAACTGGCTGGGGTTCCCTCTGCCCTGAGGACATAATTGTGTAATGATACCATCACCAACGACTACCAGAGGACTCTCAGGGAAACAGGGTGATCCTTCAGACCGAGACAGCACCAGAACTCATTGAGCAGGTTTTATCCAGTTTTCTTTTAAAGGAAGTGTTCCAGTATATACCGGCATAAACGGAAGAGTTCAGTATCTATCAACTGTGATCAAAGTCAACCAACAGGGCTAGATTACGAGAGCTTGGAAGGGGATTTTACAGCCCTCACACCTCTCTCTCTTATTTTGACAGCTAAGATCACATGTTACATCAACCAGAACGAGCAGGTTACCAACGAGCATCTGTATGGGGGGCTACTGAGGGTGAGTGAGAAAATAGCAGCCAGGAGAATGAATGAGGCTGGCAGGTCACTGCCAGAGACACCGAGAGCTACCCAGCCAGCAAACTGGTGCTGTGGAAGCCAACACATGGGCATCGATCACAAGGGCATCCCACACCGACATACATGGAGTTATTAAAGGGGTGGAAAGTACCGGCGAGCTAGCCAGATGCATGGAGGGTCGGATGACAGGAAACGCCGCTAGAGGGCTTGTCCGAGGACGACCTAGAGCCCTCACACACATAGTTCCCTGTACATCACTATGAAATCCTACCCGGGATGCAACTGATTTTCGCCATTCATTCATGAGATAGACTACTCCACAATATGGAAGGGCCCCGCTGATGGCCTGATAAGTCAAACGCACACATACATACACACACACACACACACACACACACACACACACACACACACACACACACACACGCATGCACACACACACACACAAGCACAGACATGTTTAGAACTACTAACAGACACACCGTCATACCTACAGTATCTCACCCTCCCACACATACAGTGATAGGGCAGTCCACTGTCCAGGAATTTACATCCAAACACCTTAAACCTTTTGTCCTGGTAATTCATCACCTCCCCCCCAAGTCCCCTGCAAACCCCAGTTTCAGTCTAATGTAAAACACCAACTCTCCCCCCTTTTGTAATTGTAAACACACTCTGCATAGCTCTTCCTCATCTTTTTGTTTAAGTCAGAAGGGCCCCACCTTAGTCTTCCTCGTCCTGATTCAGACCTTTGTTTTCTTTGTTTTCTCATGTCACATGTCTTTACTCTTGGCCACGCCTGCCATTCATGTACAATGCAGTAGCCAATCACATCCTGGAAACACTGTACCTTTGTTTGGACTGTACATAAGCCACAGCTAGAAGAGGCTGACTTCACTTCTCTGACTGAACCACCCTTGCTGTGTTTTGCAGGAAGTCCTTGCGCAAGTATTGTGTTTCACAATAAATCAGATTTAACCTTTTGAACAAATCTTGGTAAATCCTTTAAAATCCACTACAGTTTGGCGAACGGGAATGGGAGCACTGCCTGCGTTTGCTTCGGGATTCCAGTGGATAGGACTGATCGGCAGACGTGTCGGTCCATAGTGGGCGTTGGAAAATCAATTTTCTCTCTTGCGCTAGAGCGCCAGCCGAGATTATTTCCTCAGTTCTACCACTGGATTCTTGAAGCGCACAGGTACGTTTAAACGAACCCTCTTGTGGTTCTGAGTTGTATTTGCCTTGATTTGGTTCAGCTTGTTGGTCTGGATTGTTTGAAAACAGAAAACCCCAGCGTGGGTATTTAGTCCTACCGAGGGTAGGAAGAGCATGGTTGATGTTTCGTTTCAAGAACGATACCAACTAGCTTAAGCCTCATTGTTGATGTTTCGTTTCAAGAACGATACCAACTAGCTTAAGCCCCGTTGTTGATGTTCGTGTTAGCACGATTGCCAACTAGCTTCGAAGTGATTGTTGATGTTCGTTGAAGAACGATTACCAACAAGATGGTAGCTACGGGAGTGATTGGTGTTTCCAATCCGCGTTTCTTGGAGAAACGTTGTCCCTTTGTTCCCGGGTGACTTGGTAAACCTAACGAGCGTTAGTTTTCACCAAGTGGCTGTACAATTTGGTAGGATCTAAACGGAAGGTTTAGCCTGGACCAAATTGCTAGTGCAGCCAAGCATGCTTGTTGTTTGTAACGTGGGCCTTTGTTTTAGTCTTGTTCGTCTTATGTGTTCACTGTTTGAGCCTCGGCTCTTGATTATTGTTTGTTATGCGCGCCATGGATCCAGGTAAAGTATTGTTTTGTACATTTTTACACTGTTAAAAATTCTGCTAGATTCCCAGTAGGCTAGCTAACTGGTTGCCTAGGAGACGCAGGAAAACTCTCGCGGTGTTCTGCCATTGAGCCAGAAGAGAACAAAGCACTTCGCTGACTAGGTGAGTACTAAGCGAATTTAATGTGTCTTAATGTGTGCTTTACCGCCGTGAGTTAACCATAAGGTTTCCTTTCATTGCTGTTTTGGGGTTAGGCTGCGTCGTAGTTATTTGGGTTTTGTTTCTTTAAATTTCCCCGCGCTGCCAAAGACAACTTCCGGGTTAGGGAGGGGGATTGGGCACCCCTGGACCTAGCCCAAAACAGACGGGGGCGGGACCGCAAGGTCCCAACGGGCACGTTAAATTGTCTTATAGTGCTAGGGGAGACGACTGAAGGCCCCCGTGTCTGAGGAAGTATGAATTAACATACTGCTCTGGTACCGTCTAGTCAGCACTGTGTCGCCAGTAAGGGGTTGGCACTGTGTGGTACGTGGACGACAGTCCACACCTAAGCAGAGGGGCGTTAGAGACGACCTCTGTGAATAGGCAAGGCTGGTGAAAACGGTCAAAGTTCTAATATTCATAGCACAAGTGGAATAAGGATCAGACCGTCGGTTCTGAGCTGGGTGACTAACAATCACTACGGTGTCCGGGATCGCTATCGACTGGGTCACCGGCCGGTCGGGTCGCATATGGCAGTAAGACCTGAGATGGCCGCCGCGCTCGGCTCAATGTACAGTCAGGCCACTACAAGCCAAAAGCGAATGCGTTAGTAGGCGAGTAGTGCTTCTGTGATCGGTGGGCTTTGAAAAGAAGACACCGGGAAGCAGAAGGCTGAGCTCTCATTCCAGGGGAGCCTGGCTTGAGGCCTCGGACGGAACGGGGTCTAGCCCGGGATTGCGCCCTGAATGGGAGGTCCGAAAGACTTAAGCGTATTTTATTTTATTTTCATAAAATCGCGAGAGAAATGCTAGAGCCAAATCCAATTGCCTTGATCATGACTGGGGACTGGGCGTGTTGAAGTCATTCTAACACTGCCCCTGATGTCACTGTAGGCTACTGCAGACTGGCTCTAAAATGACACTTGAACAGACACCCTGTTTAAGTTTCCTGACTGAATAACAACATTTTTCCCCAAAGCAGGAGCTTGCGCTTAACCATATTTCTGAGAATCTCCAACAGATTTTGAATAACCGTTCCTGACCAAAGAGGGGAACAGGGAGACCAGACCAGAGGACTCTCTTTTTGCTCTTCTGTTTTGTCTCTGTTTGTCTCTCTCATCTGTGGATCCACAGACGGAGCCCTTCATCAGCCTGTGCTGGGGGAGCGGGAGCGCCGAGGTGAGCCCTCCAGCAGCACGACCCGGGCCGACCCTACGTGGAGCAGTACAGGGATGGACCGGGTTCAGTTCAAGAGCCTGTACGTGCTGCTGGCGCCCTGGCTGTGTGGTGTCCCACCGCACCTTCACCCTGCTGAACCAGGACAGGGACTCCCTCCTCACCCTCCGAGAGCTCGCTGCAAAAGCTGCGGCTGTCTCTGCTTCCTCCCCTGTGCTTTCTATACTCTCTACCATCCACAGACCCTGACAAGATTCCTCCACTGTCCCCGGCAGACATTTCTGACCTACAAGCATTTGCTCCACCTGCGGAGAAAAGAAATGAAGGACTAAGTGCACATTTCCACCACCAAACTAACCTGTATCTAGGGCCTAATGACAAACCTGTACTACCTCGTTCATGTTTTCATTATGCTTTCAAACTAGCCCACGGGCCAGATCATGTTTCAAAAACAGGGGTGGCGGAAGATGTTAACAGATGTCTCCAACAGAGTGAGGACCGCCATTTCCTGAGGCTAAGGAGGGGTTCCTGCATCACATCTCTCCTGGGGATTGGGTCCTGGTCCACGACCACAGACGAAGGAGCTGGAACTCGCCGAGGTGGCTCGGGCCGTACCAGTTTCTACTCATCACGCAGACAGCGATCTGAGAGGACTTCGTGGACCCATGCAAGCCATTGCCGACGGGTCCAAGCAGCAGAGGACGGTCCACCAAGGGATCGCAAACACCAGGAGATCAGAATGCAGCTGAACCAGAGGGCTCAGAGGCCAAAACCATGGGCCATCACACTGTCCTCTCCTCTGACGAGGAATCGGAGGAAAAATGACCTTGCTGGTCACCTCCTCACAAGATGCACCACACACGCACACACACCTGCACACACTAACATTGAACATAACTGATTTCAAGCAACGCGACATCGAAGTTGCGATCTAGAAGAGAAGACGCCTTGCATTCCCCAGATGACATTCTCCTCTGATGAGCAATCGGACTGCACCTCTGATCGCACACACTGGAACCTACATTAAACATTCAGCGACGCACACATGGAATCTATGTTCCATAGGACATCACATGCAATTATTCACAAGAGTGAATGAACTTTGAAATAATCTGGAAAATATCATATTTGTTTACAAGAGTTGCAATGGTTGAAACATGAGTTGATAAATAAGTTTGGGTTTTTCCTCTAAATTGACCAAGAGGTTTTTTGCCCCTCTTACACTGGTAACCATTTTATCTTTTTTTTTGCCTTGTTTAATCAAGTTTGTTTTTTGGTGAATGGTTGTCCACTCTTAGACTATAAATAGTATATAATCATGTCATCTTTTTTATCTTGTTTCCTGTCAAATTTCTGAAGCAAGGGGTTTTGGTGTGTGATTTTGCACGTTGAGAGAAAATAATTAAAAAAAAAGAGAGATTTTTTTTTTTTGCTCCACCTAGTGGAGAGATTATTTCCTTTCCACATGTATAGCATAGCTGACTGTTTACACTGTGTTTGGATTTTATATTTTATTTTTGTGTGCCTGTTCAGGCACAAATGAGGGATTGTCCAGGAATTTACATCCAAACACCTTAAACCTTTTGTCCTGGTAATTCATCACCTCCCCCCCAAGTCCCCTGCAAACCCCAGTTTCAGTCTAATGTAAAACACCAACTCTCCCCCCTTTTGTAATTGTAAACACACTCTGCATAGCTCTTCCTCATCTTTTTGTTTAAGTCAGAAGGGCCCCACCTTAGTCTTCCTCGTCCTGATTCAGACCTTTGTTTTCTTTGTTTTCTCATGTCACATGTCTTTACTCTTGGCCACGCCTGCCATTCATGTACAATGCAGTAGCCAATCACATCCTGGAAACACTGTACCTTTGTTTGGACTGTACATAAGCCACAGCTAGAAGAGGCTGACTTCACTTCTCTGACTGAACCACCCTTGCTGTGTTTTGCAGGAAGTCCTTGCGCAAGTATTGTGTTTCACAATAAATCAGATTTAACCTTTTGAACAAATCTTGGTAAATCCTTTAAAATCCACTACACCACTCTTCTTTTTTCTTCTTTCTTCCTTCCATCTCTTCCCTCTATCATTGTCTCTTTTTCTACCCTTTCCTCACCATTCACCCACTATGGTTCTACAAACAGCATCATGTCTTACTGAAAAGAGGACCAGTCCCGTTAAACCTTTAATTGTCTTAGGGAATGACTCTCCAGTACAAATATTAACCTGTTTGGGTTTGGGGATGGACTCTGGGATCACAGAAAGAGAGGACAGTGTCAGTGTGTGTCTGGGTGACTGGGAGTTCACTGTGAAACTGAGAGGTTGTGGCTGATCTTAGAGGTGAAGAATGCGTAAACACATGCCTGAGGCACTGACACTTAGCATCGTAATGCTCTGTGTCCTGCTAATAACTGTGGTTTACCTTCCTCTCCGTTCACCCACTACCTGGTACCTCCTGTACAAATAATGACCTATAACCTTATGCAAAGAGGCCGGCAGGACAGGCTACTGATCTAGTTTGGGGATGGACTAGTCTGGGCTGAGGAGAGGACCGTGTCAGTGTGTGTCAGGGTGACTGGGAGTTTACCATGAACCTGAGGGGTTGTGGGAGTCATGGTTGGCTTGGAGATGAATTTGTAAACACACACACACACACACATGCTGTATATTCATACACATGACTGGCTGAAACTGAGGACGTGAGTTAGATGTACAGCAAGACTGCACACCTGTAGAGGCTGACACACACGCACACGTACGCCCACACACACACACACACACACACACACACACACACACACACACACACACAACCACCCTCTAGAAATATAGACACAGACACCCTACCCGCCAAACCAAATGTTAATGATAGCTAATTACTCCTGTATTTGTCAAAATCAGAGACTTGAATAGGACTGAGCATCCAGAGCTAGGGATCTCTAGTCACGCAAGCCTGCCTCAGGCCCCTCGCTCTCTCTTTCTCTCTCTCTCACACACGCACGCACTCCTCAGATCTAGGGTTCATTCCAAGGGCCCCCGCTCTCTCTCTCTCACACACATGCACACACGCACACAATAAACTGGTGTATTCCAAGTTCAGAACCGCAGGATCAGCAATATAAATCACTGCTCACTAAGCAGCAGATAGGACCTGATGAACTACCAGAGAGAGGAGCATTTCGAACCAACACATGACCCACACCTCTCTCTCTCTCTCTCCCTCTCTCTCTCTCTCATCTCCGGAGTTGAACAGTCATCGCTGAGGGAATGGCCACTCCTCCTCTCTCGTCTGGCTAAAAATACATCAGAGAAGGGCCCCAGTGCCAACACCACACAGACACACACGCAGAGATTTTAAAACACAGGCAACACAGACAGAGAGACAGAGACAGTCAGGCAGAGCGGAGCTGCAGACTGACCATTTTGTCCAGTGACCATGTTGTGGGTTCATCAATCAATCGATCAATCAATCAAAGCTTTATTTGTATAGAGCATTTCATACCCATATATGGCATACGTCCCACCCCTACATATTCCAGAGGGAAGCAAAAAACCAGATAAGTGAGCTGTAAAAATTCTTCCCTGACCCCTCTCAACAAGGCAATCAAGCAAGCTCCTGGAGTATGTTTGTCTAACGGCTAAGAACATTTATAAAGCAATAAATTACATTAAATTACATTTTCAGAGTAAGAGAGGCTAAAAACATCATAGGAGAGACATGGCAAACACTGGTGTATGTCTGTGTGTGCGTGAATGTGCCTGGGCCCAGATAGAGGCAGGGTTTGGGGTAGGGAGGGGGTAGGAAAAGGATACAGACCCGGGTTAGGGTGAGGGGAAGGGAATCTGAGCCCAGGACTGGTGTATTTCTGTGTGTGTGTGAGTGTGCCTGGGGTTCATAGTCATTACATTACATTGCAGTCATTTATCAGACGCTGTTATCCAAAGCGACTAACAATAATTGCATTTAACGTGGGAAAAGCCAATATACTACTACTTGCCAGAACTCACAAGTGCATCTCCTTTCTAGAACAAGTGATAAGAGCATAATCTAGTGCTGAAGGCAAATTGCAAGAATAGCAATCTAAGTCTAGTCAGACACACAGCCAGACGCGAGCTCTTCAGCAGTCTGAAGCAACGCTTGCTTTGTTTTCTCCGATGCTCGCATTAACTTATACATATCTACTCTGACCATCGGGTCCAGGGGCGCTTTAGACGTCTGGTCATCAACCCCACACCCTCGTGGACGATGCCCACACTTGTGGCTCACCGTCTGCAGTATCTCTGTGCTGCATGATCTCCCTCTGTTCTGATAGGACAGCTTGATTTATTACTGAATGTGAAGCAGAAAGATAGCATGAGACACAGAGAGAGGGTTCAACAGGTGTGTGTGTGTGTGTGTGTGTGTGTGTGTGTGTGTGTGTGTGTGTGTGTGTGTGTGTGTGTGTGTGTGTGTGTGTGTGTGTGTGTGTGTGTGAGAGAGAGTTCATGAGAGAAGTGTGACTAGCCTGGAGATGGGGGTTGCGTGCCATGAGTGCAGGCAGACAGTGAGAAGACCTCAGATCAAACAGAAGCATTCCTGAGAGGCATTCCTCCCTGTGTCTCTGTGGTCGCAGCCTTGGGAGGTGCAGGGCACACAGAGCATGCTGGGAAAGGTGAGGAGGTGTACTGTTACCCCGACGACCCAGAACATCACGACAACCCAGAGCACCGCGGCTATTCAGAGCACGACTGGAAAACACAGCTCGCATTGAACCTGCCTGGGGCACACACACACACACACACACACACACACACACACACACACACACACACACACACACACACACACACACACACTCACACACACACACACACACACACTCACACACACACACACACACACACATGCACAAACCAGCTCACCCTGAACTTATCTGCAGCACACCCCTGGCTCAGCGCTTCCATAAACCTGTAGAAAAAGGTATGGAGTACAGAACCCTACACTGTGTGAAGAACCCTCATCTGAGACCTGGACTTCTACAAAGCTGTGAGTCACCTGGGGGGTGAAGGATGAGGGGGGGGGGCGAGGTAGGAGAGAAGAGGGGGAGCACCATCCGTTGCGAAACTCTGCTGTAGCTCGACAAGGGCAAAGCTATTTTAACAGCAAATATTGACAGCTGTGAATCACCTGGGGAATGCTAGGGCAGAATGTGCGGGGGAGGAGGTGCAGGGGGGATGGGGAGGGGGGTAGGAAGGCATGGGGAGCAGGGGGTGTTTGTGAGTCTACAAATAATAAGTGAGAACAACAAAGTCAGTAGGGCGGGGTTACCTGGGGGTTACCTGGCTGCAGGTCTCCACCCACTGCTCTGCTATTTAAAGAACCTCAGAGGAAGGAATGACGAGATGCACGAGATAAAAGAGAGGCGCCCGATCTTGAGAGAAGATAGATGAGAGGACTTCCATCTAAATCGAGGAAAAGAGAGAGGGAACATATTCATCCATCTGAGAGAAGAAAAAAAACATCGAAAAGTATCAGAGAACGGCTTGATCGAGGAAGAAGCTCTGAGACCTGCAAGTCGGCAGAGAGAAGACACCAGCGAGGAGACACCGGAGAGACCAACAGAAGAGACCAGCCATGTGTTCCTCTGCCCCGGAGAGCCAGGTTCCTCCGTCCTCCTGGGGGAGTCTCCCTGCAGGCCCGTGCCTCCCCAGGCCCCCCCAGCCCTCTGCCCCCCGCCAGCGTAGACGCCGCTCCCTCAAGGTGCTCTACCCTCCCCCGGTGAGACGCCCCCTCCCCAGGGAAGACCCCGACTCCGCACACCGCTGGCTCGTCCTCCTCTCCGCCCTCCTCTTCCTGCAGATCTACACAGAGGAGGCGGCCTGCGGCCCCCCGGAGCTCCAGCCAGGCGCCACTGCCTCGGGCCCCCCGGCGCCCTCGGCGGGGCCCCGGGAAGGAGAGGGCAGCGTGGGGAAGGCCGGGGCCTCGGTGGGGGGCGGTGTCTGGTATGGAGGAGACCTGGAGGCTGCCGCAGACAGGGGCAGAGCTGGAGTGTGTGTTTGCGTGAATGGAGAACTCTGCAGCTCAGTGAGAGAATAGACTGCCTGTAGTAACAGCTAGCTGACTCGGGAATCTGCAACTGAGTCATTTGGTCTCGGACTCTGGCCTGTTTAAATGTGTGTGTGTGTGTGCGCGTGTGTGTGTGTGACATCTCACAGAGTCTGCCTCAACATCCCAGCTGAGCGGAAGACTGGAACTCCGTCTCTGACTGGTGAAGATCAGAGGTAACCCGATCTCCTTCCCTCCGTCATCAGCCAATCAACTTGCAGGAGACATTTTCCTCTGTGGGTTTAGGGGGAGAGTGGGTGAATTAGAGCAACAGAGGGGAGGTAGAGGGAGAGCGTGGGGGAGAGAGGGGAAGAGCTAACCGTCACCGGATCACATACGTCAGAGGCAACCCCTCTTTCACCGACAACCGACACACACAGGGCTGAGTTTTATGTGAGCACACGTCTGGCATTCTGAACACGGCCTGTGTTTACGTGCGTGTCTGGCCGAGGCCGTCTCAGACTCTCCACTGAGTGTGTGTATGAACACCGTCACACTGTAAGACACGTATACCGAGCCTGGAAAGCCCAGGGGACTGGTGATATAACTCTGACTGGTCTTCCGGCGCGTGCTGGGCCCCTCTAACATGACGGGAAACATAGATGATATTCTGTACATACATCCAGACATACCTGAGTCATAGACGCCGGGGATGAAGAGGAAAGCTCCTCATTATGAAATGAAATGTCTCTATATTGAGTTGATAAGTGTGTCATGACCCTGTGGACCTGATTTAAATGATCTGAATAAAACAACAGATGCTTTATCTTCTATCTCTGTCATATTTTTATCTGCTCTGATTAAAGAATGTGACACACACACACGCGCACACACACATACACATCTGCAGAACAATACATAACAAGGAAGTTAGAGTGACAGGAAGGCAGATGTTTACTTGTTGATTCGAATGTTTCGGAGGGTGTTGGAATGTTGAAGAATCACTTCACTGTCACAGTCACATCGCTGTGGGAACCAGTCCTGGAAGACACGCCTTAACCCTACTAAGCTCATCCTTCCTGGTTCCTACTCATCATTAGTGTGACCTCACTGATCACACACACACACACACACACATACACACACACTGTAATACAATAGAACTCATCCTGTTTCAACAAAGACACAATGACCACGACGTGTTTGCACAACTCTTATATGAAATTCTATCAGCCTTGACATCATACTTCAACGTGTCCATATATGTCGAAAGCTAGTGAAGGTGTGTGTGTGTGTGTGTGTGTGTGTGTGTGTGTGTGTGCAGAGAAAGTGAGTTTGGCCAACTGCAGGTGCTTCCTTCTCTCATCTGTCTGCCTGTGCGTGTGTGGGTGTATGTGTCAGCGTCTGTGCTCACCTTTACCTCACCTCCTCAGTTTCAACCACCTCATCCCTCCTGTTGTCACACATCTCGCAAGAGTGTGTGGCACTGACGAATGATCCCAGGTAACCAGATGATTAAACAAAGTTATCAATACGGTCATGCCAGTACAAGGTAACTCTACGTTCGCCTGAGTACCTGGAGGAGACAGAGGAGTTTCAGGAAGACAGGCCAGCAGGTTTCTATGTCTCACTACCTTTGTTGTTCAGTATGGGCGTGTTCATGTTCGTATGCTTGCTTAAAGGAAACAGTAGTAGAGCGTCATGCCTGCCAAAGAACCTCCACATGGGGAAACCCTCTCCGACAGCTCCTATTGTTGTCTGAAGGTCAGGGTTCCAATCTCCACATCAAGGAAACGTACCAGCAGATTGCCACACTGATACCTTGGACATTTACCTGCAATGACAAGAACAACAGGCTTGCCCACGTCATGGTTAAGCCCTACACCACCTCCCGATCACTACGCTCTGCTACTTAGAGGCGATTGGTTGCCCCATCACTCCAAGGCTCCTGCACTCGATCAACGTGGTCACGGCTCTTCTCTGTCCTGGCCCCGCAGGGATGGAATGAAATGCCCACTGGTGTCAGGACAGCAGAGTTGCTGCCCATCTTTCGCCGCAGGCTAAAAACTCACCTCTTCAAGAAGTACTACCAGTGTAGCGAACCCTAGATAATGTGGTGAAGCTTACTGATGTTTCCTACCTATGTTAAATGCAATTACTGTAAGTCACTTTGGATATAAGTGTCTGCTAAATGACTCTAACGTAATGTCAAAAAACATATTGCTTAAAGGAATAGTAAAGGGAAAAATCATGTTTAGCCCTGTTTTAAGGTTACTTATGATCATATACAATGGTTCAGATCAAAAAGTTGACAAAACTAGCACTTTTGAGAAAGTCTGATAATTGCTCTACCACCGTTTTGGTCATACAATGGATGTGGATGGGCACCTTGAAAAATCATTTAAAAAACATGTTAAACTCTCAATTTCAAAGACAAGAAACTCACGAGGTGTTAGTTGCCGTTCTGACATATAATTCGCCATAAATAAGATTCTAGTTCATCTGGAAAGGCTTTTTTAAATCTTTAGCATAGAACTATTTAGTCGCAGCACATACGTGTGTAAACATCCGCAAACTAGGTAGCCTAGCAACATAAACAATAACAATAGCTACCCTAAGTAGTTCCGCTTCCTGAACCCCCTCTGCGGATTGATCTACACATCTACATCGGACGCTTCAAGTCAATGGATTTCATAAAATGATCAATAAAACACTACAGGATTCATACTTTGCGGCGAATTTGATGTCAGAACACCAACGGACACCAATTACCCCCTCGGTGAGCTTCTTGTCTTTGAAATCGAGAGTTTAACATGTTTTTGAATGATTTTTCAAGGTGGTAGAGCAATTATCAGACTTTCTCAAAAGTGCTAGTTTTGTCAACGTTTTGATCTGAACCATTATATATGATCATAAGTAACCTTAAAAACCGGGCTTAACATGCATTTTCCCTTTACTACTCCTTTAAATATAGGCCTACAGGCACAACACAGGCTATATACAAAACATCTTTCAAACTGAACAAATATTTTTCTCTGTCTTGTAGGCCTACTCACTGATCGCCTTGTAAGGTCACATTACAAAACCCTAACCTGATCCCGCCATGCTGGACTTTCCTCATAGCCTGCCCAGTTGTGAGCCTGCTGTCATGGTGAAACTGGGAGGTTTATACAAATGTGAATTGTGTTTCAGAGAGAGTAGGAAAGTTATGATAACAGTTCCGGTCAATTCCAGCAGTGTTCACATAATGACGTGGCCACGGCAATTCCTAATCTGGTTAGTGTTATACTTTCCTCTGGAGAGGGAGTGAGTGTGGTGCTGCCCCCTGCCTGCGGCCAGTAGTGCTGCAACCGGTTTGGAGGGGGCCCTCTCTGCACGTAGCTGCTTCATCTGGGCACAGGGCTTAATCACCCCATCAACACACACTTTGATGAGAATTATCAATGACCTACATCCCCACGACA
>NC_140256.1:7967216-8052216 GCF_949987555.1 Borostomias antarcticus
TGGGCAGCGACAACTAAAGGCCGCCAGATCGAACTTTGAACATTGAGACCGACCCGGAACAAACGGCTCCGGTTTGGGAAGGAGTGAGCGAGCTGCTCCGGGCGATGCGCCGGAGAAGGAGCTGGCTGGCACCTCTGGTGTATAGCCTAGCGGTCTTCCTGAGGGAAGATGCGTACTTGAAGGACCGACTGACTTGATACTTGCCATGCATGGACAGAAACTTGAAGAGATGAAACAAAAACACGTGAAATTATTGGAGCCTCTTATTTTTATGGAGACTTTTAGTAGGCCTAGTTGATTTACTGTAGAAAACGAAGGTACCTGCACGAGTAAGCCTTAGAACAGGACCTGCAGACAGAAGAAACTGAAAACACTACTTCTTTATAGACAGTAGACTACTTGAAACTGAATCTAATGTTTTGTTTGTAGGATATTATGTACTTATTTATTGTATTTGCTATTTATTTATATTGTTCTAAATTATGTGTTATTTAATGAAATAAAAAATCTTGAAAAAGAAAGTTAATGTTGTTTGTCTGCTGATTGTATGCACAAGATATGGATACCATTGTACAATTAAATGCTTAATCACAGTGGAAGGTTTAATAGCCAGTGAGTAGGCTAATCGAAGTCCATAATGAGTTCACTCATTCATTCACAGACTTAGCAGATACAGAATTTACACTAATGATATACTGAACTAGATGATAACTCATGAATCATCTCATCATTAAGTCTTCATTAAGAGTGTCTGGGGAGGTTTGATTGTCTGTCTGCTCTGAGGCCTCGAGCTAGGTGGGAAGCAATAAGGCAAACATTCCTGGTCAGACATCATGGCTGAGGAAAAGTGTTTCTATAGAAGTTTCTTAACACCATCTACACTATCCATAAAGTTGTCATCATCATCATAATCAATCTTCTGGCACTGTGAACCCAGCAGCTGTCCAGCACAAAGAAATAAGAGTATGCAGAGGCCAGTATGTGAATGAGGAACTAGGAATACTGTATGAAGTCAATGCTTATTCCTCCTGTTTTCTGGTAAATGAGGGAGCTCTTGAGTGGTTTATACATCTATTATACTGGTATTCTTTAGGAAGTATCCAATAACATGGATGAACAATCACAGACTGTGTTTCTGCCGCTGACCCCCTCTGACGGAATCACTTTCTCATCCTCTAGCCGAGGACCAGACTGCTGACTCATCTAAACTTTCACTGTGGTCCCCCTAGAGATTACCTCATAAAATGTCAGTCATGTTTGGCCATTATTAACCCTCAGGCTATAGACATTGATGATGATGATGATGATGGTGATGATGAATATGATGCTATGACTGGGATGCATTGTAAACATAAACAGACATTCCACACGGTGACATCACCATTATCTTCTTCTTCTTCGACATATGGGTAGGTTGGTTTTGTCCTCTCCACCCAGGCTCGGGGCCGAGGGGCTATCCTTTTACCACCCCAAGCCTGGGTGAGGGGGTCACCCAGGCTATATATCCGGGCACACCTCCAGAAGCCACGTCACCGTTTTGTCATCCACAACCGCCAGGCCACGCATTCCTTTGGGTGCCCGAGATATTGGACAGTCCTGGATGACATGGTCTGTGGTTTGTTCCTCGGCGCCACACTCACACACCGCACAGGATGCCAAGCCCCATCTGTGCATCGATGAGTGGAAGCGTCCGACGCCGGTCCGGAGATGATTAAGCCTCACCCACGCCGGTCTGGGTCCGGTAGGAGGAGGACCGGCGGCCGGCATAAAATCACAGAGTCTGGAGGTGTTCGCCTCCTGTAGTCACCCATCCTGCCTCACTGATGTTAAGATATCTGCATTGCTGCAGGAGATCCCATGTGGCAGGCAAAAAAGGGTGTCTCGACTTGAGACGCCGGGGAGGCTCTGCTGTTGCAGCGAGCCTGTCGTGGAGCAGATGGTTAGGCTCCACGGCCCGGCAGGTGAGACGATCTGTGCTTCCTGTGCGGCGGAGGATGGGAAGGTTGTCCACAGGTGTCACCTCATCAATGCCACACAAGCTGTTAACTTCTTGCGCAGTGACTCGAGGTTTCAGCGAAACGTGAGTGACCTGTCCAGTGTCACGCCAAGATAGGTTGGTTCGGCGCAGCATAGCAGGAGTGTTCCATCGATGTGTATTCGGAGCTCACGTTTGGCTTCCTTGTTGTTAAGGTGGAAGGCCGCCGACACCGTCTTTGCCTCACTGAGCTTCAATCTCCATTTACGGAGGTACGCCGCTAGTGTCTGCATGTCCTGGCTCAGTGTCTCCTCCACGGCCTGCCAGTCTCCAGCAGAGTACAGCAGCGCAAGGTCGTCTGCGTAGGCTTACTTCCTGGAGACTGTGTTCAGCAGGTCGTAGGTGTAGATGTTATAGAGGAGGGGGGCCAGGACAGATCCCTGGGGGATGCCGTTCTTAAGATGTCGCAACCTGCTTCGCTGTCCGCTACCGGTGGTGAGGGTAAAGCTGCGGTTTCGGACAAGCTCCATGATCATGCTGACCCTGTGCCTGTCAGGCAGCAGGCGGAGCAGCTTGCAGGTGAGGCCGCAGTGCCATACGGTGTCGTAGGCAGCCGTCAGGTATATAAAGACGGCTCCGGCCTTCTTTTTGGCCGAAAAGCTGTCCTCGATGTCTTGAGTCATCAAAATGACTTGATCTGTGGTCAATCTCCCACTCCTGTGGGAGCAGCGGGTCGATGATTGGTTTGACGCGGACGTAGATGAGGCACTCATGGATCTTGAAGGGGATACAGAGATGGGCGGTAACTCTTGGGGCCCCCTTCAGGCTTGTTTGGCTTACGGATCGCGACGACTAGGGCTCTTCTCCAGATTTTGGGGATCTTGATTTGGCGCAAGCAGGAAGAGAGGAACACTCTTAACCAGGACTTCAAGTCAGGCGCAGCATGGAGTATAAGCTCCGGGCAGATAGAATCAGGCCCCGGAGCTTTCCCTGGCTTTACATGCTGGAGGGCAGCAGTGAACTCCTCCGGTGTGAATTTACCTGTCTGTGTATTCCACTTCTAACAGCCTTCAACAACTTATTAACAACATGTGTGCTTTTATCCACACGTTTCAATCCTGTTCTTTGAAAAACGTTCATTTTTTAAAGGCCTGCAGCAGTATTTGTTGATTGAAGTCATGTTCTGAATGTGTTGTATTTGTGAAAGGATGTCCATTGTGATATGCACATGGATATATCCTAATCTTTCACCTGAAACTGTGTTAGGGTTAGGCCATGTTGTGTAATGTTAACTAAGCCACTGTAATGTTAACTAAGCCACTGTAATGTTAACAAGTCACGAAAGGCACATTCCACAGCCTAGGCATATTAATACAGCATGTGGGAATAAACAGTGTGTAGCTACAGTATAATAGGCCCGTGTGTATGTGTGTGTGTGTGTGTGTGTGTGTGTGTGTGTTACATAAGAGTTCTATAGAGGGGTGTTCCTTGTGCAAAGGGCTCAGTCCTGCCAGAGCAGAGAAAAAAGTTCAGTTTAGTTTATTTAAGAAGGGAAGGTGCAGATTAATCAACAACAAAATGTAATGCCAGGTTTAGCCAAAAGGCTAATTTCCAACAGTGTTATATATAAAGACGGCTTCCTAAAATGGGAAAAGATAAAGATGAAATTAAATGGTGAATTATACATATACAGAGCATAAATAGTAAAAAAAAAAAAAAAAGGACATTTCATCAAAATAGGTAAGTATAAAAAAAAACATACAAGATAGATAGAACAAGAGGCCATGGTACACGCAAGCAGGACATACAGTGAGGAGACAAGTGTTAATTTAGACAGAACTACATAGCACAAACAGCAAACCATACATACAACACAGAGAGATACAGGCAATAGAGATCAGCCAAGCAACAACAGACGTTAGAGGGTTAGAGATACACAGACATACAGTACCGAGATGATACAGCAGCAGGTTAGTTAGAGAGTACACAGACATACTGACATGACACAGGAGCATAAGATGTGACATTTCAGTGCTGACAACTTTGTGTGTTAATCATTCATTGTTTTAAGTAGTTGCTAAAAGACCTGTAGGTATTGAGTTATTTGAGGTGAATTGGAATTAAGTTCCACTCTTGTGATCCTCTAATTGACCAGGCAGACTGACTCAAAGCACTGTTCCTCATTGGGATAATGCAGTCCCCTCTTAATCAATCAGTCGTCAAATCAAATCAAGTCAAATCAAATCAAATCAAAGCTTTATTTGTATAGCACATTTCATACACAGAGGGAACACAATGCGCTTTAAAGAGAACAAGGGAGGGTGGGCATAGGTCCCACCCCTACATATTCCAGAGGGAAGCAAAAAAAACAGTATCACCCAGGGGCCAGAAAAGTGAACTGTAAAAATTCTTCCCTCACCCCTCTCAACGAGATGATCGAGCAAGCTCCTGGAGTATGTTTGTCTAACGGCTAAGAACATTAGCTAGTGATCTAGTGATCTCCCTCGTGATGAGAGATGTACTCGTTTGTTGTCGAACAAATGCATTGAGTGGAGGTGGAGCCAAGTCGTGGGTAGCTTTATAGACAAGGCATATATTTTAGATTACATCACATAAGTCATTTAGCAGGCACTTTTAGTCAAAGCGACTTAGGTAGTCAGTGTACTGCTGCTCACCAGAACTCACAAGTGCATCTCCTTTCTAAACAAGTGACTAAGAGCATAATCTAGTGCTAAAGCCAAAGTGCAAGAGTAGCAAACTAAAAATACAATAGGTGCTTAAGAGGGAGTATCCTGGTACTATATATTTGTGTATCTTATTAAGTTATCCCAGTTTAATATGTTATATTTCTCCAGGATTAAGCAGGATGTGAGGCGAGGAGGAGGAGGATGAGGAGGAGGATGAGGAGGAGGAGGAGAGGACAGGGAGAGAGAGGGGACAGGCTGCTATCTGGCCGCAAAGACTCCCTCCCACTTCCTGTACTGTGGTCAGGTCACATAAGAGCATGTAAACAACGCAGCTATCTGTGTTTATACCCCATATCTAGTCACTCTCACGTGCATTCACACCGGAGGCTGCACAAACACAAATACTAACACAGCAGATCTGCGTGTTTGGATTCTGAATGAACACTCCTGAGTCATTCTCAGCAACAGGAATAGAGCTGTAGAGTACACATGCTGTTGTCAATTAATACATGTGTGCATATGACACCGAGTGGAATTGGTTAAACTCAGTCATCAGCTGAAATACTGACCAAAGTGGATAGAGCAAAAATAAATAAAAAGAAAGCATAAAAAAAATAAAAAATAAACGACAACACATATTTCACTCACTGTATACATTAGGGTGCAATCATTTATCAGTTTAGTTCCGGTGTGTGTGTGTGTGTGAAGGGGAGTTGGAGGATGGGGGGGGGTTGGGTACACGTGTGTGTGCTTCCTTATGTGTTTGTGCTTCTGCATGTAGAGTTATAGCAATGTGACTAGCCATTGTGACATCAGTGCCCCTCGTGCATGCAGCTGTGCAGAGGAAGCTGTGGTCAAGCCGCCGCCTCCCAGGGCCGAGGCCCACACCACGACGCTCTGCCCTTCCCCCACCAAGTAAGCCTGATACACACCACTGCGCTCCACACTGCCGGCCCGCTTCCTCCTCTCCCTCTCTCTCTCTCTCTTTCTCTCGCTCCTCCTCCCATTGCCTCTTCTCTCCTCCACCCACCCGTTCCGACCAGCAGGCATTCCTCCAGAGTGACTCACGGCCTGATAGAATGCACCAGAACCAGGCCAGGCGGCTCGAGTGAAACTGTATAGAGAACGAGAGAGGATAGAGGGATAAGACTGCAAAGCAGAAAAAAGGAGTAGGAGGAGAGAGTAATGCAATTCAACTTTATTGCAGACTCAGGGTCCAAATAAATAACAAGACACAACATACAATACAATGAATAACATACAAAAAATAAAAAGATCATGGATTAAAATAAGAGAGAGAGAGAGAGAGAGAGAGAGAAAGCAAAAACAGAAAAAAGAAAGCAAAAACAAAGAATGAAAAAATAAAAGACAAAAAACAAAGCCTATTGAACCTATGATTGACCATGAGGAGATGTGTCCCAGCATGTACACAGGAAGTTGTGTGTGTGTGTATGTCTTAATGGAATTCGGGGGAAGATTACTGGGTGCTATTTAACAACAGAGGAAGTATGACATGAAAAGTCCTAACTTCCCCAGAATCTGATGAAGATATAATAGATAGATGAAGAAATAATAGAATCAACAATGTTCTGGATTTATGGGGGGTGTGAATTACTCTGTCAAATACATACTGGTGCGGTGTCATCCTGAAAATGGTATGTAAACCATGGAGTGGTATGTCCCTTCATCACATTCCTGCATTACCTGGTAAATGTCAATGGTTTTGATTATCTTATAAATCCCTGTAGCCTGGGGGGGGGGGGGGGGGGGGTAGAGGTGACTAAGCCTGGAACGTAGCTTCACACAGAGACACTGTCAACTGTCGGGGTGGTAAAAGGATAGCCCCTCAGCCCCGAGCCTGGGGGGAGAGGACATGACTACAAAACCTACATGAAGAAAAACTGTCGCCACTGGTTAAGCATGGGGCTAGGTATCATGGGGGGGCTAGGTATCAACGCTGATTTTTACACCATTAGTAACCCTCCTCTCGGCCAGCCTTGTCCTTTGTAATCTTTCTGTGTGACACACACACACACACACACACACACACACACACACACACACACAAACTACTGCAGGTCCCACGCCCCAGCCTCCCACACCCCGACAGAGAGACATTCCACAGCACTCACTCCAAATGACCTGTGTCACTGTCACAGCGTGACAACGGTAGCAGTCTGTGGCTGTTGTGTGGAATATATGTGTGGAATCCCAGGCCTCTATGTAAATACCAGCACCTTTACCTCATGATGAAACCGTGTGTGATGAAAGTGTTTGTGAAACCATATTGACTAGGTATGAGAAAAATGCTCTCACTCCCTGGGAGTGGAAGAAGAATACATTAGGTGTGAACCTAAGACCTATGACCCACCACCCTGACCAGGCTGCTACTTCTCTCAACTCCAACTCACCCCGATTAGGCCAGTCTGAAATGTCAGGGTTGCGACATTCCTTCAGTGATTGATAACACGTTTAGCGGATTGCAAAGAATGTGTAATGTTGGGGTTTTGACTGACACCAAATATATTGCGCGAGTTCTACACAGTTTTGCTCAAAAAGCTTTAAAACCGCTGTGGGTTGCATTACTCAGAAATGTGACATCTTTATTAAGTGTGATTAATGTTTTACAAAACATGCGTCTCTCCAAGTGGAAAGTTTGTTAGCTACAGTAGGCTACACCATCACATGTGAGCATGTCCATTCAAGTTGTTGTCCCCGCACTGAGACCCTCTGTCCTATAATGGAGAACGGGCAGCTCTAGAGCTACTAGTGTGGTATCTGGCCCTGGTCAGTTCTGTAAACCTGGAGCTGGTAGGGCATAAGCAGGGGCGGACTGGCCATCGGGAGCACCGGGAATTTTCCCGGTGGCCTGGCGCGCCAACTGGCCTGGCCCGCGGTGTGTTCGTGGCCTGACTGGGGCTACATTTCCCGGCATGAAATATTCACCCAGTGCCGGGAAAATTCAAACATAATTCCTAACAGGGAATCAAAGCCACGTTTCTGAGTGAACATGCGGGCGTGTGGTGCCTTGCATCGCCAGGGGAGACTCCTTATGCCTTGTTACCTCGAACGCAGGAAGTGGAAAATCACTAACTACCCCCGCTGGATCCACAGACAAGTATAGGCTGGACCAGGAGAGCAGCAGCGGCCAATTAGGGCTGTTTCACTGTGGGCCTCTGCTGCCCTCTGCTGGCAGAGCCTCAGACTGGTTCCAAGCTGACCCCCTGGAGGAGGTGTGGTGAAGTTGGCGGGAGATGCTGGGTCTGGAGGCTCCAGTCATGGCTGACACTGGGATGCAAAGATAGGACACTGATTTCAGACCTCCATAGAACACTCAATTCACCAGTAGCCTACCCTAGAACCTCAGAACCCTGTATTTCAAAATCCTGTATAATAAAAAAATAAAAATAAAAATAATTATTATTATACATATTATCATTGTTATGATTATTATGATTATAATTATTAATGAAGCCCGCAGAACCCTTTATTATTACGTAGAACTTGCAAACAAGCTGGCGGGAAAGGTCCTCAGACATGTGCTGACCAACTGGCACCAGTGGTTCACAGCAATATTTAACTGTCGGTGGCCCGGTCTGTCTTACCCACATGCTTCAAGGAGTCCATCATTATCCCAGCACCCAAGATACCAAGACCAGCTGGCTTCAATGACTACCGGCCAGTAGCGTTCACTTCTGTCATCAGCGTGGCCCCAGCCACGCAGGCAGTGGACTGTTCTCTCTGCTACGGTCAGGGAAGAGCCTAGCCTACTACACACACACGGCGAGCACGGAAAGACTCAGGACGAGCTTCTTCTTCCAGGCCATCCCGCAAGTGAATGACTCTAGCTAGTGTACACATTGTCACTACATCTAATTATATAGTGTCAGAATATCTAGTGTATACATAACATCACCATATATGTACAGGTATAATACAGATGTACATCTCACCTACGGGATTATTTATAGCCATAGCATGTACATAACACACTGATGTCTTATCTGTACAGACAGTACACCCCCCCCCCCCCCCCCTCCTCGCCCTGGGTTTATTTATATCAATATTTATTTATATATATCAGAGTATTACATTAAATTATTCCACAATAGCTAGCTTTAGTTATTGTTTTGAAATCAATATTGATATTTTTGGTAGGCTTTGGTAGGTTTCCTCAGTAAGCTTCTTTGTTTAAAAAAGGTGTTTAAATGTAGGCCTACACACGTTGCAGCTGTAGCAAGGACGGCCCTCTCTTTTCCCTTAAATGAGAGCCCAATTTGTTTCCCCAGTTCCCACTCAAGATCAATGCCAGTTGAGAGCTACGTCCAATAGGTAGCCTACGGTTTAAAAAAATAATTTTCCCTTCCTGTGGGCCCCCCCTGCGGTGTAAAAATGAAGTCTCCGACGCAAATTCAGACGAGGCACGTACGTCACGGCCGGGGGGGTCAGCAGAGGTTAATCAGTCACGCATGACGCCAGCACCAGCTGACTGTAGCTGTCATAGCATTGGTCAGCTCACTAGAGCGCATGTATTTAAGCTGTCAAAACATGTCATTGTTCGCGCTTGCCATTACTGCTGGTTGTGCATTGCATGCTCGCCCCACCTCCTCCCCTGCTCCTCCTGCGTATGTCGATGTCATCTGTTGTCATCGTTGCTCTCTGTCCGGAGTAGTCTGTCAGGTATTCCACTAGCGTCGGCTAGTGGATGCCAGAGTAGCCGCTAGCTGGTCTCTGTGGCTTTCCGTGGCGAACGTGGGCCGCTACGTCTCCGAATGGCCATCCAGCGGTCCCTCCGGGCGCCATGGACGCAGAGACACTAGGCTGTATCTCCCACGGAACCCACGAAGCGTCGGCCCGTGGGGACCAGGGACTATAATGTACAGCAGTCCTCCTGTGGCACTCTTTGACGGTCTTAGTGGGCTGAGTTACCTCCGAGCGTCTTCCCGATCGCGGCCCACTCTGATCGTCAGTGAGGCAGGGGGCTAGATGCCGTTCCCCATTCCTGGCTCTCTGGGCCAAGCGGCCCAGAGGGGGGGAACACCTACATTGCCTCCCCCTGCTAATGCGCTCCACGCCGGTGGAGCGCTTTCCACGACGGTGGAAGGCAGGGGGCCCCCCGGACAGAGCACACCGCCAAAATTCATATGCTATGTATTATGCCGCTTGTATAATAAATGTTCAAATTTGACAAAAGTGATCTCGACTGAATCATGTTTATGATTTTGCTTAACCCACGCAGCCTAGGCAAATTACACCACTAGTTGAGGTGGTGGTTATTAGTTAGACCCTGTAGAATGCATTGATCCATTATGGCGCAGTTACACTATACAGACAGCAGAGGGAGGCATAGATCAAATAAATAGTAGTTTACCATGGCCTGTGTAGACCTATGGCCCGTTTTCAATCTTTTTAGTGAGATTATTTTTATGTAAACTGTTTTAATCAGAATGTTTCAATTCTTTACTTACTTTCGAATAAATGCTAAGGCCTATATTGTAGACCAAACAAAAAATATTATGGGCCTATATATATGCTGCCTGTAGATAAATCTAAGATAGAATAGCGCACCCATTTAGCCTACACATTCAACAACTGTAGGCTACATGCTCACGATGCTCACATGCTCACGTATCACGGTGGGGGACGACGGGTTCACTGTGCACTGGTTTATTGATTTGGAACATTTCGCTCTCCAACAAACCTGCCAATCCCATTCATTTATTTCATTATCAACAAAGAGCAGATGTTTCCCTAGAGCAGAAGTTAACTTCGAGATTAATTGAGTAGGATATTCGTATGAACATCAATCCATGGTGCGTTTGCATTTGCAGGTGATGTTTCCCTGTGATCGGCTATCTTCAAAACCTTCCACACAGAAAATCCGACAACATCTGAGTCTGACTGAGAGATCCCTGAGAGAACAAGTTGAATCTCTAGATCTGGGGAAATCTGGACTGAGTTTTGCCCTCACAGACGGACTCATCTGATCCAGATGAGATGAGCCCAGGTGCTCCGGACCAGAGCAGACAGATTTGTATTGTGCTGGGAGCATCTCTGCTGGAGTGCATATCACTGTCTAGACTCAGTGATCCTACCATCTGCTTCAAGAGAGACAGATAGCTTGCCCTGTTAACAAAAGTTTGTTTGTATGCAGTTGTCAAAAAAGAGAGCTTGAAATTCTGTCCTATGAGATGAAAGATAATTGGATATGTTTCTGAGTGTTCTGTTGCCTAATTATCAGATAATTATTGACGAATACGTATGCATAAACACACTAACTCATACCCGCCGTCTCAGGGTGGTAGTTCCTCTGAACAGTCATCTGGACGGCACAGAGAGCAGGCTGCTCCCCCTTCTCCAACTCAGCTCTTCTACCGACCGGAAGCGGGATGTGATGTAAAAAATTACATTGAAACTTTTTTTCTGGAGTGTGTGTGCAGATCCTCCGATGCATTGTAATACACCGAGAAACATCTCTTTTCGCGATTATGATCCAGGACTTTTAATCGATCTGTTTCTCCGAAGACCTATTAGACTGAGATAAGCTGTTTGTCGGGATCTCGCCAAGGACAGAAACCAGGTAAATAGAAGTTGTTGTCGGTGTGTAGAAACAAGACCAAAGTTTCCTGGAGCAGACAAAGTTACCCCATCGCTGTTTGTGTTGGCCTCTTTGTTGCGAAGAATCAGAAGCCAGTCAACTTTACGCACGAATGTTCGGGAACGGGGTAGAGTTGGAATAATTGCTTTTCTCCGACATCGATGACAACAGTGTGTGAAGTATGCTATCGCTGTGTCCTTCACAATTCGTTGCTGTCTGTACAAAATTAAATATTTCGTTAGTGGAAAACAAAGTTATTGGAAATAACTGTAGGCTACACTGATCTGTAGCCTACTTGCTGCGCCCTTGCAGAAAAATAGGCAACATATGGTTGTTGTTTTGATAATTTTCCTAGATAAAAATAGACTTATAGCCTAATCACCAAAAATAAATATCCATGTCTGATGCCTGAAACTGGCGGTAGGCTCAAAGCCTTCAGACAGCGGTTTGGATAGGCTGCTGCCCGTGTGGAACCGCCAGGCTGCTGTGTCGGTTACAGGCCGCTGTAGAACATCTGTAATCACGCACAATGTTCCTGTACCCCGGCGCGCTCCACGCATGGCTGACCGACAGGAGAGAACGCCATGGGGTAGGATGATCTGTGGGTTAGAGCTGTAAGGTGTCTCTGTGTGTGGCCAACATAGTGTTGTTATACTGGAAGTAATATACTTTTCCCCTCCAGGGTTGTCTCCCTCAGGTCAGCTAGTTGCCTAGTGGTGTCTAGAGGTGTGCTAGGCCTGGTGTCTAGAGTTGTGCTAGGCCCGGTGTCTTAGAGGTGTGCTAGGCCCGGTGTCTAGAGGTGTGCTAGGCCTGGTGTCTTAGAGGTGTGCTAGGCCCGGTGTCTTAGAGGTGTGCTAGGCCTGGTGTCTAGAGGTGTGCTAGGCCTGGTGTCTAGAGGTGTGCTAGGCCCGGTGTCTTAGAGGTGTGCTAGGCCCGGTGTCTAGAGGTGTGCTAGGCCTGGTGTCTAGAGGTGTGCTAGGCCCGGTGTCTAGAGGTGTGCTAGGCCCGGTGTCTTAGAGGTGTGCTAGGCCCGGTGTCTAGAGGTGTGCTAGGCCTGGTGTCTAGAGGTGTGCTAGGCCCGGTGTCTAGAGGTGTGCTAGGCCTGGTGTCTAGAGGTGTGCTAGGCCTGGTGTCTAGAGGTGTGCTAGGCCTGGTGTCTAGAGGTGTGCTAGGCCCGGTGTCTAGAGGTGTGCTAGGCCTGGTGTCAGAGAGTGGACCCCTCAGTGCTAGAGTCTCTCCCTCCTGGGTGACCTGCTGTAAGACGACTCTCCTGTATGTGGAAATAGCAGCATAGGACAGAATGTGATCCTCAACACCCCTGCCGGGTGTGAGAAAGGTTGAGTCGAGCCACTAGTCACTAGCACGAGTAGTCACACACGCACGCGCACATGCACGCACACACCGCTGCATACAGTTGTTCCACTTCACATACCGACAGGGATCAAATACCCCATTGCTAAGTTGTTTGTTCAAGTGAATGGGGTCAAAATACTGTTCATACAGTATTTCTGCAAGTATTTACTGTGAGAGTGTATTTATGTATGTGTAATGTGTGCATACCCCAGAGATGGGGTTAATTCAATTTAAAACCAGTCACTTCAGCAATAGAAATGGTTCTGTCTGTGCAAATCCTGAATTAATGGAGCAGACGAAACAAGAGTGTGTTTGGCGATGTTATCTTACTGTAATGAGTAGCGTGACACAGGCAGTATAGCCTGGAGACCCTGCCTCAGCGCCCTGCTGGTCTCACTGTTCTGTTCAGAGATATGACCCCAGCCAGAGTTTATTCCTTTATTTATTTGTTTATTTGAACCCATTAGTTGTTGAGGTCCACATAAAACAAACAGTAATCCACACATACATAGGACAAACAGTACAATAAAAAATATAATACACAGAAATAGACAACAAAACCTTTTTTGTCCCTGCTGCTGCTGCATGGTGTCTGATAGAGCTGTGCCACCTCCCCTCTCCTCTTCTCTCCTCTCTCTTCTCCTCTCTCCTCTCCTCTCCTCTCCTCTCCTCTCCTCTCCTCTCCTCTCCTCTCCTCTCCTCTCCTCTCCTCTCCTCTCCTCTCCTCTCCTCTCCTCTCCTCTCCTCTCCTCTCCTCTCCTCTCCTCCCCTCTCCTCCTCTCCACTCCTCACCCCGTGGCCACACATTCCACATCACTGCTCAGCCCTGGAGGCTTCTGTTCTCTACTGGAAACACACAGGTACTCTACTGTAATCAATCACACAGGTGTACCACCAGGACTCTACTGTAATCATACAGGTATTCTACTGTACCTGGACTCTACTGTAATCAGACGGGTATTCTACTGTACCTGGACTCTACTGTTATCACACAGGTGTTCTACCTGGACTCTACTGTAATCACAAAGGTATTCTACTGTACACGGACTCTACTGTAACCACACAGGTATTCTACCTGGATTCTACTGTAATCACACATGTGTTACACCTGGATTCTACTGTAATCACACAGGTGTTCTACCTGGACTCTAACGTAATCACACAGGTGTTCTACCTGGACTGTAACATAGTAGCACACTTATCCTCTCTGACGGGCTGTGAAAGCCCTGTGAGCACATGGAATCAAGCACTAGGTGGATGTTGATGGACAGAATTTTTAGTGACAGTGGTAACGTCGCATTGACACGTTCTAATGAGACACAATGCATACAATGCATGCACCTTAACTTTATCTTATATTGTACAGGATAATTGGTCATTTGTAATTATCTACAGTATAACTTTTGAGCACGGAGTAATATTTCACAGTAGTATTTCGCTGTGATTGTACACTGTATGTTTGCATGTGACAAATAAAGAACTGAATCTGGATCAAAGTCAGGTCCTTTTAAGCACTTGGCTCACATTGGCTCTCCTTTGGTTGTGTGTATGTGTGCGTGTGTGTGCGTGTGTGTGTGTGTGTGTTTGTGTATGTCTTGGTCTCCAGCCTGCCCTCCCTGGAGCATTTAGCGTTGGACATTGTTTATCATGTTGCATAATCAGAGGGCTGTCATTACCTCCAGAGCCAGTCAGCCAGCTGGTCAGTTAGCATTAGCGTTGACGCGCGCTCTGGTTTGCCTGCGTCTGGCAGTAGAGCCACGGAGGCCTTTCTGTTCTCCTCGGTTCCCCTTCGTTCTCCCTTCTGTGTTCTCTGTGTTGTTCTTAGTGAACTCAAGCTCCATTCACCTCAGAGAAACAGAGGGCATGCTGGTTCCTGTGTGTGTGTGTGTGTGTGTGTGAGAGAGAGAGAGAGAGAGAAAGAGAGAGAGAGAGAGGGATAGAGAGAGTAAGAGAGAGAGGGAGGGAGAGAGAGGCAGAGAGTGAGAAGGAGAGAGAATGGTATCTGGGTTGCGTTGAATGTTTGGAATGCTGAGGGTTTTGGCTGTTGTTTGGTCTGGTGATGCAGGGTTTGAGAAGAGGGAGGGATTTACTGTCTGGCTGTTTAACCTCTCTCTCCCCCTCTCAGTCTCAGTAACTTTGTCTTCCTGCCTCTTTCAGTAGGTCTGTTTCTTGGAGGCAGAGTGTGTTTGCATTTTGTTTGCCTCTTCCCCAGAGAGAAAGAGCAGATTGAGAGAGAGAGAGAGAGAGAGGCCCTGCAGCTCCCAGGTCACATGACCAACCCCTAGAAAGATGAGCAACGATGCAGGAATCTCTGAGTTGAGCTGAGAACAGGCCTCGGCTTGAGCCAAGGATTACATAAACCAGCTGTGTGTCTCTCTCTTCATTACAGGCTGCTTCCTTTCCTCTACCCGTCGTCCACTTCACATTGTTTCCACCACTTCCTCCTCTCACATCCCCTCGTCCTCTGTCATCCCCCTCATCTGTTCTCCTCTCACATCCCTCGTCCTCTGTCATCCCCCTCAGCTGTTCTCCTCTCACATCCCTCGCCCCCCCCTCCTCCGTGAGTAAAGTTAACAGTCTGCCTCACGCAGCCTGAGATGTGGCAAAGCCCTACGGCGATAGAAGATCATGGAGGGAGGGAGGGAGAGAGAGAGAGAGAAGGAGAGAGAGAGAAGGAGAGACTGAGCATCTTGACAGAGTCCAGTCCTGAGCAGCCGTGGAATGGCAGGATGTAAGGATTCTGTGTGTAACACAGCCACAGAGTAGCAGCTATCTGCTGTTCCTCCTGCTGCAGGCTTATGTAACAGCTGCTGCTCCGCTCTGCTCTGCGCTCTGCCCTGCTCTGCTACCTTACTGTACTCTGCTCTGCCCGACTCTGCTCTACCTTACATTGCTCTAGCTCTAGTACTCTACTCTCTGCTCTGCTGTGCTCTGCCTGCGCTGCTCTACTCTGCTACGACGGTCCGTGCTTGCCTGTTTGTGTCCCGTGTTTGTCGACTAGTCAACCCTCTAAAGACAACACGGCATATGACTCACTCTCACTTACTCACTCGCTCTCAGAGACACGAACACAGTTGAGTATTTGTGTTGTGGATTTTGTTCACGTTGTTATTACCGAGTCACACACAGCGACTTTGTAAACTGTGGCTTATGCAGTATTGTAGAACCAGCAGATACTATTCCATACCATCCCTGTCCTTCCAGGGTACAGAGAGGGCCTCCGCGCTCCCGCAGCTAAGCCAGCCAGCGGTGTTGTTTATCAGACACAGCTCCCTGGCGAGCCTCCAGGATTCACTTGGGCCCGCAGCCAGAGAACCGGCCTCAAGGGAACTGTAAGGAACCGGAGCTCTGACAAGCTCCCAAGAGGGGGAGAGGGAGAGAGAGGAGAGAAAGGGGGTGGAGAAAGAGGGAGAGAGATAGAATGTGGACCTGAAGGGGAAAAAAAAGAGTGATTACAGAGACAATGAGGGGGAGGGACGGAGAGAGAGAGAGAGAGGGGGTGGAGTCCACTTGAGATGTGTTTTGTGAGGAGAAGAGTTAGAACAGAGAGTTAATAGGGAGAAATGAAATGCGCTCGGACAGACAGGGATTGATGTGATGCCTTTAGCACATTTTAGAGGAGCGCTGTAGCCTGATAACTTCCCCTACGATTACAGCCGCGTTACACCGGCAGGGCCAGTCTGGGAATATGTGAATGTATAACCTGCTGTTCAAATACTACACACAGCCCCTGTACAGTAGCTCTGTGGACCGCTCTCTGGACATCCATTTCCTCTGGCTACAAGCTACAGCGGGGACTCTGTGATGTAGAGATGTTCTAACAATGATGTTATTGCTTTTTGCTGGTTACGAGGCATATCTAATGTTTTTCTCTTAAAAAAAACAACACAGATAATATACACCTTTCCACTCACACCTCTGTACCTCCTGCCCCCCCCCCCCCCCCCCCCCCGCCCCCCCAGAGATGTAGCGAGGGTCCGTCTACCTCCAGTCATCCACGGCCCATCATGATCTTCTTTCTCCTGCTGGCCCTCCAAGCCCCAGCCCATGGACAGATAGACCCAGGTGAGTTCTTACACACACACGCACGCACACACACACACACACAACACACACACACACACACACACACACACACACACACACACACACACACACACACACACACACACACACTGCGCTGTTTGGTCCCTAGAGCCTCCATGTAGGTGTTAAATTCCACATATCTGTGTATGGTGTTCTAGATCACTGTGACACTGTCCTTACATTGACCCCAGGTGTGTGTGTGTGTGTGTGTATGTGTGTGTGTGTGTGTGTGTGTGTGTGCGTGCTCGCTTGCGTGTTTGTTGCAGCACACTGCCGCTACCCCCTCGGTATGGAGGACGGCAGGATCACAGATGACGACATCTCTGCCTCCAGCAAATGGTATGAGACCACCGGCCCACAGTACGCCAGGTATGTGAATCTACACACACGCACGCACACACACACACACACACACACACACACACACACACACACGCACGCACGCTGGCACACACACACACACACACACACACACACACACACACACGCTGGTGTCCACTCCATGTACTGTACACATGTCACACACTGATCTTGGGACCACATATAAGATCTTGTATAGTGTCTCCATGTGCTGTGTGAGCGTGGCAGTGCATACCACCAGGCGGATCACCTCCAGCCGTCACACGCCAGTCGAACCCCGACAATTATCATATCTGATTTCTCTCTGTCCCTCTGGGGCGGCTGTAGCTCAGTTGGTAGAGCGGGTTGTTCAATGATCGAAGGGTCAGTGGTTCGAATCCCAGCTCCGACTGTCCGCAAGTGTCCTTGAGCAAGACACCTAACCCCAAAATGGCTCCCAATGAGCAGGTTAGCAACTTGCATGGCAGCTACTGCCATTGGTGTATGAATGTGTGTGTGAATGGGTGAATGAGAGGCCATTGTAAAGCGCTTTGAATGCTGCTAAGGTGGAAAAGTGCTATATAATTGCAGTCCATTTACCATTTACCTCCCTCTCTCTCTGTCCCTCTCCTCCTCCTCCTCCTCCTCACCTCCTCCTCCCCAGGTTGAACCGTGAGGACGGGGACGGGGCGTGGTGCCCGGCCGGTCTCCTCCAGCCCTCGGACACCCAGTACCTGCAGGTGGACCTGGGCCGGCTGACCTTCCTGACCGTGGTGGGCACCCAGGGCCGCTACGCCCGCAGCTCCGGAAAAGAGTTCGCCCGCTCCTACCGCCTCAGCTACAGCCGGGACGGCGTGTTCTGGCGCTCCTGGAGGAACCGCCTGGGCAACCCGGTAAGGAAGTGGGGGAGGAGGGGGTGGGGAGGGAGGGAGGGATGGAAAGAGCTTGAGGAAGGAAGGAATGAAAGGACGGAAAAAGTGAGAGAAACATGAAGAATGAGTGAGTAAGACAGAAGTGTCATGAAGAAAGGGGGGAAGAGGGGGGCAGGGGAGGCCCGGTCGACGTTTCCAAGCCGTGTGCGCCGTTCCCAAGCCTATCGGGAGGACGTGACCTCACCGCCGCTAACGCACTTCCCGTCGTCTGACTTCCTGCCGGGCCTAGCCGGTCCCCGGGAGACTCCATTAAGGCCCAGAGTAAACAGTCTCAGCGGTGATGCCCGCGTCTGTCTGCCGACACGTCTCTGGTGACGACGTAACGAAACCCTGTGTCCGTCTCTGTTCCCTCCTGATAAGCGCAGCGAGAGGACGAGGTTCCGTTCCGCTGCGGTCAGCGCTCCGCTCCACGGCTACAGCCTGTTGGATGGCCGCCTGGCCTCATGGCTAATAGTGTACAGAGGTCAGTGGGGTGGTGGAGGAGCTTCCCAGAACCACCTGCTGGACCTCTGCCGTGGAGAGGAACACGAAGGTCCCTCTCCTTTGCTCCTTTTTTCAAACCGGGTGCTGGGAAAGGATGTGTGTTGTAGAACGTTTCTCCGAAAGGCTAGGAGAGAAACTGCGGTCCGAGCTTTGGTTTAGTTGACATATCCGTCACCCTCAGTGTAAGTAAATGGAACCATTCTGAGATGTGTGTGTGTATGAGGTGTGTAGCTGACTGACCTGGCTGGCCTCTCTCCAGGTGATCGACGCCAACGTCAACGCCTACGCCTCCGTCATCAAAGATCTGCACCCGCCAATCATCACGCGCTACATCCGCCTGGTACCCGTCACCAAGGTGCCCACCACCGTCTGTATGAGGGTGGAGCTGTACGGCTGCGCCTGGCACGGTGAGACACACACACACACACACACACACACACACACACACATACACACACACACACACACACAGAACACTCAGAGATTTATCTGGTGATTCATTATGTGGCGGAGTGCCTCAGTGGGATTCATGTGTGTGAGTTTCTGTGGTGTGTGTGTGTGTGTGTGTGCGCGCGGGCACGTGGGTGTGTGTGCTGTTGTGATAGGCTTGGTGGGTTGGGGTTGAGACCACAGGCAGATTAAGGTTAGCTGACACAACAGGAAACACTGAAGATCTGTCTCATCAGCAAGAAAGAGGAATGTTTACAAATACGGTAGACACATAAAACCTCTGTCTCTCCTGCTGCATCTCTCTGCCACCACACTCTCAACCTCCCAACTCTCCCAACTCTCTCCTCCCCCGGCTCCTCCCCCATCTCACCCCTTCCATCATCTCACTTTTACATCTGTCCTTCTTTATCCAACTCCTGTCCCTCCATCCGTCCCCCTGCTATCCCTCTCTCATGTGTAGATGGCCTGACCTCGTACAGTTCTCCAGAAGGCCAGCTGATGATGCCGCCTGGCTACCCTATCGCCAGCCTCAATGACTCCACCTACGACGGTGCCCATGAGCGCAGGTACACACACACACACACACACACACCCACACACTCACACACACACACACACCCTCACACACACACGCGCGTTTCGATAAGACGATCATTTCCTTATGGTTTTGTTCCTCCCTCCTCCCAGGAAACTGTCAGGTGGGTTGGGCCAGTTGACGGACGGTTTGATTGGCCAGGATGACTTCCTGGTGACGCGCCAGTACCATGTGTGGCCAGGCTACGACTACGTGGGCTGGAGGAACGAGAGTCTGGGGACCGGCTACGTAGAGATGGAGTTTGTCTTCGACAGACAGAGAAACTTCACCTCCATGAAGGTGAGCGAGAGATGGTCGAGATATTCTCCAGAATATCAAGTCAAGTCAAGTCAATTTTATTTATATATAGCACATTTACAAACAGCTGTGGCTGAACCAAAGTGCTGTACAGATAAAAGCAAAATCAAGACATTCTCCTTGTCCAGACCTGGGGAATGATCTGAGCCGAGCTGCTGGCTACATGTCTAACATCATCTGTCTCACAGGTCCACAGCAACAACATGTTCTCTCGCGGCGTTAAGATCTTCTCTTCCGTCACCTGCCACTTCAAGCCCCACCTCATCGCCGGCTGGGAGGCGGAGCCTGTGGAGTTCCGCACAGTTCTGGACGACCGGAACCCGAGCGCCCGCTACGTGACCGTCCCTCTGGGGCGCCGCACCGCCAAGGCCCTCCGCTGCCACTTCACCTTCGCTGACACCTGGATGATGTTCAGCGAGATCTCCTTCCTGTCAGGTAGGAGGGACTTCCTGCCTCAAGGGCATTAAGGTCTGATTGGACCACCCAGGTGACTGTCTTTCTCTGTCCCACAGCAGACACTGTAGACACCGTAGGCCCCACCCACGGCACTGTCCCCTGGAGCAACAGGGAGAGCCCTGTCCCCACCACCACTCACACAACTGGTACCGTCCTCTCGTCCCCTCCACCTTCTCTCTCCTCTCCTCTCTCCTTTTCCCTCTATCACTCCTTTTCTCTCATCTCTCTGTCTTTTTCAACCATCTAAAGCTTGAACGCTGCTGCCCGTCTACTAACATAAACAGGCACCATATCCATTCTGTCCCTATAGCAACCAACCCGTCGGTGAAGGAGCAGCTTGATGACGGGAATACCGCCATTCTGATTGGCTGTCTGGTGACCATCATCCTGCTGCTCGTGGTGATCATCTTCCTCATCCTCTGGTGCCAGTACGTCTGCAAGGTGCTGGAGAAGGTAGGACCAAGCATAGGACAACTGATCTGTCATAATGTACTGATATGTTTGGATATGCCAACAATCTCCTCTTCTCTCCTCTTCCCTCCTCTCTTCTCCCCTCCTCCCCCCTCCCCTCCTCTCTTCTCCCCTCCTCTCCTCTCCCGTCCCCCCAGGCCCCCAGGCGTATCCTGGAGGAGGAGGTGACTGTGCGTTTGTCCTCCAGCAGTGACACCATCATCCTGCAAACCCCCCCAGTGCCCCCGCGGGCCCCCCAGACTGACCCCCCTTATGAGAGGGTCTTCCTACTGGACCCCCAGTATCAGGACCCTGCCGCCCTCAGGAACAAGCTGCCTGAGCTGTCCCAGAGCGCTGAGGCCTCAGGTACATACACTCTGTCTCTCTCTCTCTCTCTCTCTCTCTCTCTCTCTCTCTCTCTCTCTCTCTCTCTCTTCTTTCTCTCTCTCTCGCTCTCTCTCTCTCTCTCTACCTCTATCAATATCTTTGTTTAAAGCACTTTTGTGTTCAAGACACTTTTGAGCTGTTGTGACTTGCTTGCTTACCATACTGAGTGTTTCGATGTAGAACATTTCATCGTACACGGCTCCTATATCTTGTGGGTGATGGAAAAGCTGCCTTGCATCCTTCCTTACACAACACTTTCTTGCCAGTAGGGTTTAGGATTTTATTAGGATCCCCATTAGCTGATGCAAAACATCAGTGACTCTTCCTGGGGTCCACAGTGTGTTGTTCCTCTGATGTTGTGTCTGCATGCTAATCTCTACTCCAGTCTTCTATCTTTCACCCCCCAGTCCTACCCCTCCTCCCCTCTGCTCTCTGCCCTCAACCCCTCTGCCTCCTACCCTCACCCCCTTGACCCTTGCCCTCCAGCTCTCCTCCTCAGTAACCCTCTCTATGACCTTCTCCTGACCTCCAGTCACATGAGCCCGAGCCCAGGCCCAGAGCGTGGTAAGGTGTGTCTAGTTGACCGGTGTGGGGCTAGGGACGCGTGAAACGGTCTCTGTAGGACCACAGACGCTGTAGAGCTGACCTCTGTCTGTCTTTCTGTCTGTCTGTCTGTCTGTCTCTCTGTCTGTCTCTACTCTGTCTGTCTGTCTCTATTAACTCGCCATGGTTTTAAAGAAGTGCTTAAGAAGTGATTCCCTAGCTTTCCCTCCAACATCCTGGCTTTTCTCCTCACCTCTTGCCCCTCCCACCCCTCCTCCTCTCCCCAGGCTGTGGGGGGGGCTACGCGGAGCCGGACGTGACCCAGTGCACGCCCCACCAGGGCTTCCAGAGCGCCGTGCCCCACTACGCCGAGACGGACATCGTCAGTCTGCAGGGCGTAACCGGGAGCAACATGTACGCCGTCCCCGCCCTCACCGTCGACTCGCTCACGCGCAAGGACATCTCCGTGGCCGAGTTCCCGCGGCAACGCCTGCTGTTCAGAGAGAAGCTGGGGGAGGGGCAGTTTGGAGAGGTGAGGTGGGGGAGGGGGCGGTGGGCGGAGTCTGGGAGGGGGAGTTCATGAATAACGTTGATGGCCCTAGAAAGTTATTTAAGCTCAGTGTGTGTGTGTGTGTGTGTGTGTGTGTGTGTCCGTGTGTGTCCAGGTGCACCTGTGTGAGGCGGAGGGTTTGCCAGAGTTCCTGGGGGAGGGAGCTCCCCTCCCTGAACGGGACGGGCGACCTGTCCTGGTAGCCGTCAAACAGCTGAGATCCGACGCCACCAACAACGCCAGGTACGTGTGTGTGTGTGTGTGTGTGTGTGTGTGTGAGTGTGGTCAGTAGGTGTGTGTTACCACAATCAATACAATACCAGACGCTAGGATGAAAGAAATGTGCCGGGTGAGTACAGTTGTGTTCCACCCCCTCTCCAGGAACGACTTCCTGAAGGAGATCAAGATCATGTCTCGTCTGAACGACCCCAACATCATCCAGCTGCTGTGTGTGTGTGTGACCTCTGACCCTCTGTGCATGGTGACTGAGTACATGGAGAACGGAGACCTCAACATGTTCCTGTCTCAGAGGGAGATAGAGAGCACCCTTACCTACGCCAACAACATACCCTCTGTCAGGTAACAGAAACACACACACACACACACACAGATCTAGCAGATCTAGATACATCATACACAGATATGGGGAATTTAACACCTACATGCATGCAATACACACACACACACACACACACACATACACGCGCACACACACACACACACACACACACACACACACACACACACACACACACACACACACACACACACAAACTCCGTCCGATAATACACCCTCTGAGGTCCTTGCTGAATTCAGAGCAGCTTTGTGATTTTGGTATTGTCTGATATTTATTTAAATGTCATCAACTTAACACAGACTTACTACAGACTATAAAGTGTTTGATATTTTTATTTGAACAATCACAGCTACATTTACAGTATATGCCAACAATAGTTTGCTCAGTATCATATGCAGCTTTTAAATAGATCTACAAACACATGAAGAGTAATTATTTGTGCCACCACAAATGTAAAAATGCACACTAAACTACAGTGACAAATTGTTTTGTCAATATGAAAGTTGTTCATCGGGGTCTTGGTTATGTTATGGGGCGGCTGTGGCTCAGGAGGTATAGCAGGTCGTCCAATGATCGTAGGGTCGGTGGTTCAGATCCCGCCTCCTCCTGTCCACATGTCCAAGTGCACAAGACACATGGACAAGACACTGAACCCCAAATTGTGCCCAATGAGCAGGCTAGCACCTTGCATGGCAGCTGCCCCCATTGGTGTGTGAATGTGTGTGTGAATGGGCGAATGAGATGCCATTGTAAAGCGCTTTGGATAAAAGCTATAAAGTGCAGTCCATTTACCATTAAGGATGTAGTCTAGCAAATATGAGATCTAAATTCACAAATCAAAAACAAGAAGAAGAGCCTTGTGAATAATGAATTAAATTGATGTACTGTATTATCTTTCTCTTTCTCCCTCCAGTCTGTCAGACCTCCTTCACATGGCGGTTCAGATCTCGTCGGGGATGCGCTACCTGGCGTCTCTGAACTTCGTCCATCGTGACCTGGCCACCAGGAACTGCCTGCTGGACCGTCGGCTCACCATCAAGATCTCGGACTTTGGCATGAGCAGGAACCTGTACAGCAGCGACTACTACCGCATCCAGGGACGAGCCGTGCTGCCCATACGCTGGATGGCCTGGGAAAGCATCCTACTGGTGAGAGAGAGGGAGGGAGAGGGAGGGAGGGAGGGAGGGAGGGAGGGAGGGAGGGAGAGAGGGCGGGAGAGAGAGAGGGAGGGAGGGAGGGAGAGAGAGGGAGGGAGGGAGGGAGGGAGGGAGGGAGGGAGAGAGAGGGAGGGAGGGAGGGAGGGAGGGAGGGAGAGAGGGCGGGAGAGAGAGAGGGAGGGAGGGAGGGAGGGAGGGAGGGAGGGAGAGAGAGGGAGGGAGGGAGAGAGGGCAGGAGAGAGGGAGGGAGGGAGGGAGGGAGGGAGGGAGGGAGGGAGGGAGGGAGGGAGGACAGCGGGAGAGAGATGAGGATGCGTGCGAACATAACCCTAACCGTGCATTTGCGTTTCCTCCAGGGTAAGTTCACCACGGCCAGTGACGTGTGGGCGTTCGGCGTGACCCTGTGGGAGATCTTCACGCTGTGCAAGGAGCAGCCCTACAGCCTGCTGTCTGATGAACAGGTCATCGAAAACACTGGCGAGTTCTTCAGAAATCAGGGACGGCAGGTCAGTCTCTCACTCACACACTTCCTCTCACAGGAACTGCTCTCGTAGAGACGAGATTAGGGGAAACGTCCTCTTACAGCTAAGTGTTTGACAGTTGTATCTTTCATCATCTCCAATCTCTGCCTCTCCCCTTTCCCCCCCCCCCCCCCCCCCCACGTCCCAGATCTTCCTCTCAGCCCCGCCCCTCTGCCCCCCATCGCTGTTCGAGCTGATGATGCGATGCTGGGGGCGTGACATCACAGACCGGCCCACCTTTGAGGGGTTGTACCAGGCCCTGCGACCTCATGCCCACCCCTGATCCTCGGTGCACCACAGAGTCCCTCCCTCAAACCCTGGGATCAGACGAACAGGTAGAAGGACGGACGGGCAGACGCAACCACATCCCTGTAAAAGGGGCGAGGATAGCAGCAGGTTGAGACTCAGATTGGGCTGACGAACGTCAAGAATTATTGATGTCTTTCTTCAGAAAACAAAAGACTCGCTGTCTTTTGGTGACACTCCCTTATCCCGTGAACTCTAGAGAGAAAGCTCTTTTGCCTCCATCTGTCTTTTAGCCCTTCCTTGGGTCCTTCCTGTCATGTACATTCTTTTCAGACTTTTTTTATTTGTTGTATTATCTTTTTTTCTTTTTTTTCTGGTACCAAAGAAAAGTCTGTTCCTTTATGCTAGGCCTTTTTAGAGGTTTTCAACAACAAACTGGACAAATGCTTGTTGTCTTTTGGTCCTGTGGTTTAATTATGTAAAGCACTGTTCTCTCTGTGTTAGTGCATTTATCCATGTTGTATTTTAACCCCACACTGGAGTTAGGACTGTTTATGTTGTTAGATGTCGTTTTTTTTTTTTGTTACTGTCCTGGTCTGAGTCTGAATGTTGTACAGGTCAGTCTGGAGACCCTGACCTCTCACCTTTGACCGCTGCCGGTGGGATGTGGGAGCCTCAGGCCTCTGGGCTGTAGCGGAACTACTGTCGTAGCTAGAATAGGACCCTCACTACCGGGGGGCACAGAGCCACTATGGACTGAAGATAAGGAGGAGGAGGAAGATGAAGAGGGATGGAAAGCACTGTTCCCCAGTACCACAAGCTGTGCAGCCTTCTCACACACGGATAACATTAGTCAGTAGATAATAGCTAGACTGTAGCTAGACTGCCTTCAGTATACTGATATGGGAGCCAGTCACAGCCGTGTCTCTGCTGGGGTGGATCCCGAAGCTGGAGCTGACTACATGGAGAGGTCCTCCCTGCTCTCTGCTGGCTTGGCACATGGCCCTGGGTCGTCCTGATGTTTGTGGAAACTTGTCTAAAGCACATTTCACTTCAGTTGTTTCATCATCAGAGAGCCCTAGTTCTTGTATTCAGCTCAGTTCCGCGTTCTGGATGTTCTGATCGGTTCTACCGTCAGTAGCAAGAACATCTGTCTGGTTTGCTGAGAACAAAGTTTCCCACTTTCTATTTTTTGTTGTTGTTGATCTTTTTGTATGTACTTATTAGCATTGTAAACATTTTATGTTCATCTGTACTGTATCTCATGCTTATAGTGAGTGCGTGCGTGTGTGTGTGTGTGTGTGTGTGTGCGCGCGCGCGTGCATGCTTACTTGGACCCTTTGCAGTGTGTTTGACATTCCATGGAGCACAGGGATCTAAAGAGGGCTGAAGGGACTGACCAGGATGAAAGGGATCTAGGGAGGAGGAGGAGGGAGGAAGGAGGGTGGGGTGTAAAGAAGCCACTCAACTTAATCTCCCATGAGCCTTTGCTTTTTCACTTCCTTTGTCACTAAACAGAGAGGGAAAGAGAGAGAGAGCGAGAGAGACTGTGTGTGTGTGTGTGTGTGTGTGTGTGTGTGTGTGTGTGTGTGTGTGTGTGTGTGTGTGTGTGTGTGTACTCCTTTGTGCTCTATGAACTAGTTTGTATGGTTGCGCATGACGACAATATGCAAATGTCAGTGTGTGAATGCAGAATGGGAGACGATAATAGAATGATGTTATTAAGTATTGATAAGTTATCAGGTTTGGTAGAGGACACTCTTTGGTCTTATCCTTTCCATCCATCATCACTTCATCCAGCTACACACTCCCCTCACACACAGGACATACATGGCAGACATGTACATATGTAGCGTAGGCAGAATAGTAGAGTTGTATAGTAATATATTGGGAGCTAAGGAGGTCATTCCAGCCCCATGATGTTGACTCTCTGTATTTTCTTATCCTCTCTGATAATAAAACTCCAACCTGACAAACAGAAGCTCCGCCTCATGTCTGTAGTACTGTCTGCCTAGCTGCCCCGGCTGTCTCAGTCAGTAGAGCTTGACTCTTCGGATCGTCGGTTCGAGCCCCACGCTGGGTGTGGCTACGCATTTCATTGTACATGGTAGCCCAACATTTGACAAATGTGCAAGATGTATTTATTATGTATTTGTATTATCTGGAGCAAACTGTCTGAAGGCCCTCTAGCCTCACACTGATGCTTTCTCTTGATAAAACACTTCTTTACAGTCCAAGGTACCCACAGCTGATTATCCCCAGTTGCCCAACACCATCAAACGGTATAGTCTCCAGCTGACAGCCTGCGTGTGTTGGACTGTATTCTGTACCTGGAGATGACATGATGCTCCTAAAGGTGACCAACAGGGGGCAGCAGAGTCCCCAGATGGTGACCCTTACAAGGCAAGAGGAACTCAACATGGCAGAGAATCAGAACCACTTCACGTCTGGAGCATGATCACGATGATCCAACCGAGCTCTCATCTCATCCCATCCATAGTCAGGTCTGGAGACAGACCGGAGACTACATGACCTTCAGTGTGCTGTGTGTGTGTGTGTGTGTGTGTGCGTGTGCGTGTGTGTGTGCATGCGTGCTTGCACAGAGGGCGTGTGTGATGCATCTGTGCAGTAGTACTGCGTTTATAGTGCTTGTAGTTAGTGCATGTGGCATGCTGCCATTGCTTGTTACTCTGCTTTCAGGTACTGCTGCCGGCTAGCCAAACTTTGCAGGAGGTGAAAAGAGGAGCCGAAGTCTCCTTCTGCCGGTACACAGTCTCCTGCAGTGCCTCTTTGTGGCCACACACGGTAACTGGGTATCAGGCTAAACAGTGGGGGATATCGAAGCAGCAGTGAGCCCCAGAGACAAGGCCCACTGGTGTAGTAGGACACGCCCTGGCGCCTGTCAACCACTGTCCCAGCTATGGGCATATAGCACAGGCAGGTGGGGCTCAGCCATGAATGGAAACCCATCTAACAAAAACCATGGGTGCTGACCGCTTGTCCGCACAGCATGCTGTCAGAATTGCATGCTGAAGTTGCAATCACGAGTGGACTAAGGAGAAATTTAGGGTATTGAATGAAGCCAAACAGTTTCTCTTCAATATGTAGTTCTCTTCAATACGCTCAGGATGAACAGTATAGGGAGTCATGGAGGGTCATAAGTGAGAGGAGTGGGCACAAAAGGTCAAGGTCAACTTCGATCTTGACAACATCATTCTGGAGACTTGCAACCTTACTCTGAGGTAAAACTGTGGTCTCTCTTTAACATTATCCCAGTGCCTAAATCTGGAGATCTTACGAAATAAGACAACTACGGTGGCATCAGTCTGACATGTATCATTGCAAAGATGTAAACCTTCTATCAGTGTACTTTGATCTCTTTCCATGCTGCCTGTACCCAAAGTGGTCAACACTGCATGGTACTGGCCCAAGTTGACTACTCACTTTTGGTACCAGCTACTTTGTTTTCCACAATGTAGCTGGTCATCATAGCAATGAGGTGTCAGGGCTGGGAATACTGTAGGTGTATACCACTTGTGTTCTCTTTGATTTGATACGTGATTTCAGCACTCTGGTAGACAGAATCCTGAGGCACTGAGACAGCAGGCCGCTCACTGGGAATATCCATCCAAATTGATATATTGATGGATTTATGTCCTTTGATATTCAAGTAGACACGCTCCATATGCAAAACTATGCAATGGCATATCCAAGTATATCAGAACTCCGGAATGGGAACACATCGATACTGAAGCGTGTTAGGACTCTGTATATTTACCTTTACCTTCTGCGTGTCTGGATATATCCTGACAAGGACAAGCCCAGATATGTGCCGTGTAACAAGCATGATCGGGCTCCATACAGGAGACATTCGATGTGCTTAGTAGGCTTGTTCTCCCAGCCACTGGTGTAGGCTATTTTAATGGTGTAATGGCTGCATAATTAGTTACATTTATATTCTGCGTGATCCATGCCCTGTATCTTCCTGACAGCTCTAATTTGATGTGATAGCTAAAATATTTCAATATTCGTATTCATTCAACTTTCACTGGATTTATACCAGTCCATGGCGATGTGCTTCCATGTTATAGTCTACTAACGTGAACACCATGATACTAGATGTATACTTGTATCTTTGATGCTTGTCATTCAGAACTTTGTGCATGTTATCAGGACACTAATCAGCCAATCTACTCAGAAGGACAATAGCCATATGGTTTACCACATAGCCTACTGAAAAAGTATAGCCTGCCCTATACAGATTATGAGTGTTGCTACTGTGTTGCTGCCCACTCACGTCTGTTGTGTCCCACCGTGTGGCTCTAATAACGACCCCCCCATGGATCCAGAATTATGAATTATTATTATCAGTGTTAACACTGGTACTGCAACACTGGTAGGTGTCCAGTAGTGTCAAATCCTAACTCTCCACAGGAGTTGAATACTAACTCCAACATGTCAAAATGCCAACTCTCTAAAACGTGTTAAAATAACTCATATTGTTATTTTGAGTTTGCTGATTTTGCTGTGCACATTACATGTGACAAAATAAAGAATCTGAATCTGGAGACAGAGAGACAAGATAAGAAAATGTGAGGAAGGAGAGAGGGGAGATGAGAAAGGGGTGAGCAAGAGGAGAGGTATTGCATTGTACAGTAGCCTACTGTCTTAACATTTTCTTGTATTGTTTGATTAAGTGAATGGTTTATTGGATATCAACATATTAATCATTTGCCCTTATCCTTTGTTTAACTGGCAGCTTACCAGGCTCACTGTGAAGTAAGTGTCAGGGTCCGGCTTACAATTTTCACCCGCGGATCTGTTCCATGGATGTCTGTGCGCACTATGCAGCCATGAGCGGAAGCGGATCGTTGAATGCGGGCCGGACGATAGGCGGCGGAAGCAGTCCAGCCAGCCAATCTCGTCGGGGGCGTATGGATATAATTTTATAATAAAAGCGAAAAACAAGTTGTTATCTGGTTTTGGTTTAATATATTCCAGTTTTCGATTTGAAGACGAGAACGGGGAAAGCATGCGGATTTCCGTTTTTTGATTCACACGAAAATGAAATAAGGCATCCAATATTCGTTTATCCCGTTATCAAACAAGTTGAATAAAGCTTTGGACGGACACGGACCATAACGTTAGGCTACCGTCTCGCGACTACTGCTATCTTCAATAGTTACAGGCCTAGGCTATTATGTATTGCAGTTATCTTGAAATTCCTACTGTAAAGGATTTCACGCTGAGTTACGATGCTATTAACGAGGAGAGGACGTTCTCCGAAGGAGATTGTGTTACTGGCAAAGTCACTATGGAGTTGTCAAGAGAAACTAAGATCAAAAGTCTCCGTATTATAGCCGAAGGCAAGGCATGTGTATTTTATACAAAAAGGCATTCGAAAACGAAATATTTCAAGCTGAAGGAGTTTATGATCGAAAACAATTCGAAAGGTAGGTATTGAGCCGTAGCCTACACGTCTGATTTAATATTGGAGCGATCTCGCATCGAATACAACATGAAAGATCCAACTATAGTCCCAACCAACCATGTAGATAGAGTAGCCTACAGCGTGACGTCATGACATGGGTGCGCCCCGGTTGCCAAGGAGAGGGAGAATTGAAAATTGCCACAAGAGGAATTAACATTTTATTGGCCTATTTTTCTTGTTGATTACCACAGTGGGCTCCAAAATTACTGGCACCCCTGACAGGCAAAGAACAAAATATAATTATATAGAAACTCCAAATACCAGCATGTGATAAATACTATATGTACTAGCCTATATTAATGCTCCAATGGAACCGCAAGCAAAACCATTTACTGATTTAATTAAAAATCAATTTCCTCCAAATCAAGGTTTCCCAATTAGTGGCATCCTTAAAGATTATTGTAAATAACATCTACCAAAATTAAACCAGGTATTAAATTCCACTATTTAAGTTAATCTAATTCTATAATTGAACTATATCGAGTCATTACATCACCTACTGTTTCACTATGGTATAAAAATGAGGTAACAAGCATGCAATATCCCTTTGTCATCCAATACCATGAAGAAAACAAAAGAACATGCATTTCAAAAGAGACATGATCGTAGAGCGTCATAAATCTGGTAATGGCTACAAAAATATTCCACAAACGATTGAATATACCACTAAGCACTATTTAAAAATGCAAAAGATATGGAACTGTTGAAAACCTCATGGGTATTGGATGCAACTGCATGTTGCCCCCCCCCCCCGGGATACTGAGGAGGATTGTGAGAGAAGCAACAAAATCCCCAAGAATCACTGAAAGAATTGCAGGCTTTGGTGGTGTCTTGGGGTCACCAGGTTTCAAAAAGCACCATCAGATGCCACCTCGACAACCAAATGCTCTTTGGAAGGGCTGCCAGAAGAAAGCCTTTTCTGACCACAAGACACAGAAGCAAACACTTGGAGTTTGCCAAATGTAATTTTAATTATGACTGGAAGAAGGTGCTCTGAACGTTTTGATCAGATGATACAGCGGCATGTTTGGCATAGAAACAGAGATGCATATAAGCAGAGGCACCTCATACCCACGGTGAACTATGGTGGTGGGTCAGTGTTTATGATTTTTATGTATCGTTTGTGCACTGTCAGTTAGGGCTGTATATCATCTTGGATTTCGCGATACGATACGCATCACGATACACAGGTCACGATTCGATACGTATCACGATACAGAGGTCACGATACAATACGATACGATACGTATTGCGATACACACATCATTTACTGAAAGATTTTAAGTGTTCAAGACTGAAAACTGAATGGCTCAAATGCACTATATAGATAACTCAAACTCAATGACTGGACAGAGAGCTAGCTAATAAATATTTTACATTTGATATCCATGCTTTTTAAACTGTCAACATTGTAGTATTTATGGTTTTTCAAAATTATTTATATGTATGCTTTTTTAACTTAATATTGTAGAATATGCTTTTTAAACTGGATTTAAAAATGTAAATCCAAAAAAATTTTTTTTTTTTTTTTTTTTTTTTTTTAAATTTTACAGCGCCCGGCTGTATCGATACTCCGGGCTGAAAGATCGATACAGTATCGCGAGACTACGTACCGCGATGCATCGTTGTATCGATACAATCCTACAGCCCTACTGTCAGTCAGGGGTGCCAGTAATTTTGTAGCCTACTGTATATATATTAAATACATTTAAAAGACAAGCCACTAGCCCTACCGGTAGCATATGCTTTGACTAGATCTGTCCACTGCATTCTGTTTCTTTTTGTGCGTGGCTGTAAGCCAGTGCACCTAGGACATTTGTCCGGTTATCACTCCCTCCCTCCCCCCGTCACTCCGGACAATGTTGACCTGCATTTCTCTGTTGGCACCACACGAGGCAGTAGTCCCAGCACAGTACCACAAAAAACTAGTGTCATCTCAACTATTTTCATATGCATATCTGGATGGAAATTCATTCAGATAGCTGTGATCAGAGTAGGCTACTATTAGCTTTTTTTTTTTTTACGGAAAGAAAAGGTTTCAGATTATGTGTACATGCGGGTGTGATCGAAGGAAACATGAGTAGCTCCTCAAAGGAGCGCTGACAGTCCCTCCAATAGGGGGGGTTCCTATTGGCGCAACTGTCAGCGTGTCTGCCTCACAAGCGGGAGAGCTTGTCAAATGTGTGTTTGAATCCCTCCCTGGGCATGCCAAAATGGATGGGTTACACGGGTACCATGTACAATTAAATTCTTACAGAGACTTCCTCACATAGACAATAGATGCAACATCAGACTGCCAACCAGCCTATTTCCATAATAACCACAGCCATTTGTTTTACAGGCAACGTGTTCCCCCCTGGAACTCATGTCTTCCCATTCAGCCTCCGTATACCTCAGGAGTGAGTATAGGAAAGAGGAAGGAAGTCCTTTTGTTTGTCAATATTCGCTTCATGTTCAAAAAGTGTTCTTTCTTATCACATACACAGCAAACCTCATTGCAGCCCTCCAAAGTAATTCTATATCTATACTCTGCCCCATGGGGCTTCGCTCCTATTGGTTTACTCTGCTGCCTAGGCAGTCATAGCCTGAGAATTTTAATGAATTCAAGACTGCAGACTCCCACAACCTGTGTTTGGGTCTGTAGCATGCCAGAGATGGCATGGTTGACTTTCCTCAGTATACCAGCTGTGCCCTCCGCGGCTATAGGGCGCTCTTCTCCCAATTGATAGCAAACCCCAGGTAAGTGAGATGGCTCACTAACATGGCGGTGTGTTCCAACGCTAGAGTCAGTGAGGGAGCTAGAACCAGCAGGTCGTCCAGGTACACCAATGACTCTTTGTTGTTGCAACAGCCTCAGCCCAACTCCACACAGATGAAGAAGGTCCTGGGGGCTAGAGCACACCCAAATGTGAGTCTGGTATACTTGTACTCTACACCACACCCTGGAAAGCAAAGCACAGGTACTTCCCGTGCCGCGGCACGATTGGCACATGGAAGTAAACATTTTTCAGATCGATACTGGTGCAAAAGTTGCATTTGACGCACCATTAGCATGTGAAACCTAATTTTGGACATTTTGGACCTTGTTGAAACAGTGGACGTCCAAAATCTGTCTCATGCCAACCATCTTTTTGGGCACGAGGAAGTAGTGGAAGTAAAATCCCTCGTTCCTCTGTTCTGACAGTACCACAGTCACCACCCCCTTTCGAAAAGCTCAGAGATCTCTGGTCAAGGAACAAAGTCACTGTCCCCACAACTCCCCGGAGGGGAGGAGGAGAACAGTGAAACTGAATCGAATAGCTCTCCATCAGAACAAGCATCAGCATTTCTCCTGCCAAGACACAAGGCGCTCCGAAAGCAGCTGTGCGGGTGACCGCAGCACCCGAGCTAGGAAATGTCCATATTCCCATTTGGCCCTCGTGGCACAAAAAGGGGCATGAGGAATCCCGAAGGGATACCCTGCGCCATGCCTCTACGTTAGAGTGAATGACATTCCGGCTGGAAGCTGTTTCATTACGAATACGCATCGGAGGCAACATGCCGCAAAACTGTCATGCAAGACAGAGCGGTGTTGCCTGCAGACGGGCTGAGCTCTGACGTTACGCTTTGCGGAAACACGGAGCCCTGCCAGCTCATTTACATATTCAGCAGGAAACATCTGCTGAAGCCGGCGAAGGTGAAGCAAAATGGGGACCAGAGGTGGCGATCTTTACCGAAGCCAGTCTTGCTCCAGTCCAGCATGCGTTGTGCAGAAAAGCTACATTATGGAGCTGCTTTGAACTAGTCAACCCATGCACATCATGACAGACGAGCTGGATAGCGTCAGCCAGGACAGAGCCACCAGTTATTGGTGCTCGAGCCCTGATGTGACACACAACAGAAACTCGGAGCCTTGCCTGATCATTAGCATAGCCAGCTGTGACCGGCAAAGCAGCACCTCCATCAAACCTTCCTCTTTTAGCGACGTGTTCAGTGGTCACATCTGCCGTGTAGGCAGGGGAAGACACCGCCGCTCGAGCCGGAGGCATAAAAGTCACCGGCCGGGACAGCACCGCACCGCTGGACCCCGCCAGATGCTTAAACTTTACCTGACTCCTCAACAGGTAAGACCGGGCAAGGGAAGACACCGCAGCCTGAGCCAGAGGTACCAGAGTGCTCGGTCGGGGCAGTAGCGGACAGCTGGACCCTACAGTGCACTTAACCCTCACAGCGGGTCTGGTGGTTGTCACGTCTGCCCTAAGGCAGGAGAAGACTTCGCCGCTCGCTTGTTTTAGTCAACTCATACACATATGTGAAATAGGCTTGTGTTAGCCAGAGCAGCGCTACAGTACCAGTTGTTGGTGCTCGTCCAGACTTATAGTGAAAACGTAAAAAACAAATTGCGATGAATCTGGTTTACCAGGATAGTGGGGATGTCCCTCATTATGGTTGAGGTTGCTGCAGCCGCAGAGTTTCTCTAGAAGACTAGACAGCGTTAGCCGGGGCAGCCCGAGGGAGGCCGCCGGCTCAGCGGTGAGCTTGCTGGCCATTTTCTCTGCTTCTCTTTCAGTCTTCAGTGAGCTGAACGTTTCTAGGAGATGAATGGGTTGGCGCCGGTTATATACTGTAAGTGCACCGACTCTGATTGACCACAGGTGCATTTATGTTTCTCTTTTTCTTGGTAGACGTAGCTAGCTACGATTGGTCAAGCCAATAAGGAGTGAGCCCTGTGGGGCAGAGCTCCACAAAATAGAACTGGAGTTGCAATTCCAAGTAATTGTTTTAAAATCCATTCCCAGCTCACTAACATAAAACCTCTGAAGCTACAACTGCCCATCATTTTTGTTTCCTATATTACAGAAGCATGCCATCATCCTTCACAGGTCACAATGGGAACATATTCTACGTGCTAGAAGCCAGACTGTCCAGAAGTTGGAGGATGGATCGCTCAGTGATGCAGGAAATAAACTTTGTCTCCAAGTCTAAGGATAATTACATTGGCCCACTGATGGTATGCAAGCTGTAGGCCAAGACCTACTTAATCTCAGCGCATCTTAAACAATTCTACTTTCTTTCTTTTAAAATTTCCTTCTAAATTATCCATACATTGAGTTGTTTTATGAGCATAACTTTGTCCTAACAGTTATATTCTCCTTCCATACATGCTGCTGCAGTCTCCTCAAGTTGGTGCCATAGACAAGGACTTCATCTGCGACTTTGGAGAAATCACCATGGACGTCCATGTTGAAAGGATGGGATATGCACCAGGTAATATGTTGCATATCAACAGATTTAGTTGAGAATCTGCAGACTGATAAAAGGGGCCTATGCAAGTAATTTATGGCTGGACACAGTAGAATAATGTGATACCAAAAATACTGTCTATGAGTAGAGACTATGAGTTGCTTCCACTCTCCCCAATTGTGAACAAAACCCAAGGATTCTTCTGTTACAGGTGAGACAGTGCATGTCCGTGCCAACATCAACAACTCCTCTTCCAAAGGTGTTAAGCCTAAATTACACCTGATACGTATTGAGTGGTTCACAGCTCAGGGCTTCGGTGGCATAGAAGATGATACAGTCTGCAAATTGGATGGAGATACTATTCCCAGCAAGACCCAACGGACTGTAGACATGGAATTTAAGATTCCTACCAACCAGTCGATGACCATTCGGACATGTGACATCATCACAGTGGAGTACATCCTAAAGGTATGCTATGCTCAATGGTGGGACTTGATAGCTATGATAATACATTATACTAGAGAAAATGCATTTGAGCTGCTAGCAATCCCAGCCTCAATGTCCATTCAGACAGGATGCGACAACGTCCTGTCAGGTAGGACATGTCTATCAGAATGCCCTACTACCAATTATATTGTACTTAATTCATTATATTCACAATAAAATGAGTAGGGCTTTCTGATAGACATTTTCTACCTGACAGGATGCGCTATCCATGAATTAAGCATGTTCACGTGCACACAGCCAAAACAAAACTTTGAGTGAAGCCAGCTCCCCATGTGGGGGTACTAGAAACACAGGGTTTGGACTGGGGTGTGGGGTCGTATATAGATCCCTGAGTGCATTGTACAGTCCCCCACCGGCTCTGACCCGAAGGGGGCGCTACAGAGCCGTCCGAACACATCTGCCTATGCACCTCCATTCATTTGGACTTGGACTCAGGAGCCAAATGTCAGTGAAGAGATACTTTTGAACAGGCTAACATTAAGGGACTAATGATAGATAGCTAACAATTATAAAGTTATACAATACTAGCATTTAGATAGCTTACGTTAACATTAGAAAGACAAATGCAACAAGCTCAGTCAGTATTGCAACTAGCCTGCTAGCTAACGTTAGTTAGCAACTAATACTATCGAACTTCCTTCTGGTATGATGAGTTTTTTTAAGAACTTCCTTTTACAAATTCGAAACGGCTTAAGTCCAGACTCTCTTCCGCATGCAGGACTACTAACACAAGGGGAGACAAAATCTAAAGATTTTTTTTTAACTGTTTGAAGTTACAACTAGGCCTATGTGTCCTGTAGGTTTAATCTTAGAGTTAAGGCAAAGATTAGTTATATGGTACATGGGGCATTTTTCAATACAAATGAATTAATACAAAAAAACAATAAATATAGATCTGTGCGATTCCTAAACTTCCTGAAGATTTAGATATTTGAATGAAGTTTCTAATGACAAAGGGGATAGCAACCAGTTTTTTGTATATAGAGCCCCGAGTGCACCGACATAAATATAATTTGCACACATACAGTGGCCTCCAGAATTTGTGGCTTTCTTGGTAAAGATGAGCAAAACATGTTGCATAAAATTAACTTTATGAAATGTGTTTATGAAATGTTTGCTATGCTCAGCATTATGAGAAGATGTATATCATTTCATTGTAATACCATTGCTCAGAGAAAAACAATATGTAACACAAACTCATTTGTATTCTGAAAACGGTGTCACAATTATTGGCTACCCAAATAGCTTGTTGGCATGAATGTGGTGTCTAATTGTAGTTTGGGATATTTGGTGACCCCAAGATGCAGCCAACTTCTGCAATTCACCAACTTTGATCCTTGGAGAAACCATCCTCCTCACTATGGTGTGGTATAAAAATACTCCTATAAATAAATCCTCTTCCAGGCAGGCTCAGTACAGCTCCAGTTGTTTTAAACTTCTTAATCATTGCCCTAATAGTGGAAATGGGTAGTTTCAGTTATGTACTGTAGTTATTTTTATAGCCATTGTCTGATTTATAAAGGTCAACAACCCTTTGTCTCATTTCATCTGTGTTCTCTGATCTTCCCCATGTTGATATATGTGTTTGGCCTGTGTGTCACCTCATATTTATACCCCAGTGAAACAAACAGGAAATCATTATTTATCACTTAAGGGGCCCTAAATAACTTCTTTTTTTTTTTAATTGAAGATCAAACATTAAAGGTAAATGAGAATATACTTCAATCAGATTTTGTTCCTAAGAATTTCTAGGGGTGCCAATATTGTGACTCACCTGTTTATCAGAATAAAAATAATTTTGTGTATGGATTTTCTTTCTTGTTTTTTTTTCCCCAGAGCAATACTTTTATATATTGCTGGGCATATAAAACATTTCATGAATGTTTTATGAAGTGAATTTTATCCAGGATTTTATGCTCATCTTTACAAAGGGTGCCAATAATTCTGGAGGGTACTGTAAGTAGCTCACTGATGTAGCCTACTGGTGTGTCATAAATATCAGTACATTATAAAAGTTCAGGATGAGTGTATTTTGTTACCTACAATCTGTCTGTTTTCCAGGTGTATTTGGATATCAGTTTTCACAGTAATCCAAAGGTCAAGTTTCCATTGGTTATCATGCCTGTCAACTACCAGTCTAACTTTGCATCAGGGGAGGCTGTCGGGCTCAACCCATCAGGGGAGGCTGTCGGGCTCAACCCATCAGGGGAGGCTGTCGGGCTCAACCCATCAGGGGAGGCTGTCGGGCTCAGCCCATCTGGGATAGGTGGGGAACCAAGCTGCAGTTACTCCCCCTCTCCTGATCCATTTGGAACGCCCCCTCTTGCCACAACCCTGGGGGTGGATGGACCGTGTCAAATTAATGCAGTCCCCTGAGCTCCCCTGAGGGGGGCGGGTGTTAGATGAGACCCTGATCATGGGGATAGTTGGGTTATACACTGAAGAATCACTACAGTAAAATGACAAAATAAGTATGTACTCCATTGAAATGAATTATAGTAACGTTGTTTAGTAAGTTGTATAGTAAATTATAGAATAATATGCAACTAACAATTTTAACACTGTTAAATTAATAATTTTACTGTATTCTAACCTTTGAAACTTGGATCACAAGAGTGGGTTTGCCTGTTACATAAATTCTTCTTTTCACAGCCTATGGAAAGTACAGAATGTACAACATGTTAAGGGATCATTAGGTCATACTATTGTTTTGGGTTGGACTGTATTTGTCCCCCAAGTTAATCGGAAAGTACCAGAGTATTTTAGAGACTATCACGATGATTTGCAAAATATATGTCTGCCTTGTGATTTGAGGAGCATGTGATTGAATGGTGAATCTGTGGGTTCCATTTGTGGGTGGAACATGTATTTTAATTTGTTGAAATTGATGTAATGCTGAAATTGATGTAATGCCTTATGTATGGGAGGAGAGAGGGGTGAGGGAAAGAGTAAATAAGTTAGAAAACATCAATGCTCCGGGGGACTCCATCCCCTGGATAACTAGAAAGCTTGGTGCTCCGGTCCAACCATCCAGGAGAAATTCGGAACCAGGAGTCCCCCTAGCCCAGCTGTAGAAACTCAGCAGTACTTCTCCAATTCTCCAAAAAGGAATTTAGTATAGGACCACATCATACCAGGAAGTAAGAATCTCCACCAAATTGGATGAAACAGGAACTGCTGGAGTTGTCAGACTGGGACTGATAGTGTAGGGTGAGCTAGACTGGCCAGTAGGCCTACCCTCTCTCTCTAACTGATATTTTATTTTAGTGACATTATTGTATCCATTATTAATATGTTCTGCTTTGCTATTGCTTACTGCCCAATTAATTAAGTAAAAAAGAAACATTTGCATTTGAAGTTAAAAGGTCTATTGTCACCTACTTTTCCCTCAAGAGACTAGCTCTTCTGGGGAGTAGTATCTTCTCTCTTGTACTGTAAAATGTTAGGTAGGCTATGCAAAACTGGTTGCCCTAGACTTTAGTAGTTTCCCTACAGTAAAAATATACTTACTGTTAAATATCTTCTAGCAACTACATCAACAGACATCTCGCTTAGAGTAAAGCCGCAGTAAATTTGTGTGGCCTCAGAGGGGGACCCCAAACTATTAGGTCACAGTTGGGGTGCAGTCTAGGGTGGAAGTGGGGAAGGCACAAAGACGTATGTGTTGAGCAGCTGGACGTATCCACTCGACCCCAGCTTAAGAATATTCAGTAAGTGCAGCTCAACTGATTCGGCCCAAATCCGGAAAGCCTGGCTAGGCCTTGGTTTCAGCCTGACATACACCACAAGTTCCCGACTTGGCCCAGATTTGGCTCACGTGCCAGATGAATCACTGATGATATACATTGATTTGATCTGTGACACCTCAGGCTCAGCTAGAAACACCTGCTCACCTGGCACTGCTGTTGGATTCACCTGCTCAGGTACTGTAAGGATCAATTTGTCTCTCAACCTGTTTTTCACCTGGAGTGGCGTAATGACAAAGACTATGGCGGTGTTTTGTTAGGATACATCTCAGAATCATTACACATCCGCTTGCTATCTGGATATCTTCAGTATAATAGTTTTTTCCCAGTCAGTCAGGGGAATGATAGCTATGGCAAAGAGGTCAGGTCTTAAATACAAAGTTTGCCATCTGCTTGCTGACAGCATTGCTCTAGTTTTGTTTGTGGTTTGCGGTCTGTTCATGTAGGCCTGTGATAATTAACTTGTTGCTAATTTCTCCAAGTCTCTCCCTGTTCCTCACTCTTGGTGTTGTGTCTTTCCAGACCACCAGGGGGCGATGACCAACAGAGGGGAAGAGCATGGAGCTGGTATCCCTGCATTCCAGTGCTGAAGTGGAGCCAGGAGAGGAAGGAGTAGACCAGAGATTGGAGCAGGAAGAACCTGCTCCTAGATGCTGATCTTAGATCAGTCATTTGGTGTCACTGCCAATGGTTTGAGGGAAGGTGGTCTGATCCTGGATCTGGGCCTTGGGAAGATACTCAGTGGTCCACTTTTATAATAATCTTTTTTTATTCAAGCACTTCTTAATTCAAGCTTCTTTTTTCTTCTTTTTTTTTTTACTTAGTAATTTAAACTATTACCATAGTCAGCTTTTGTTGTTTGTAGTTTTTGTTGTTTTCTCAATGTGAGGGTTATCGTGTTGTCATGAGGGTTCTGCTGCCTACATGCAGGACTATGGGGCTTTTGTGGCAAAGTTCAGGGCCGTGTTTGACCACGATGTCCGTGGTCAGGATGTGGCTGCAGCACTTTCCGCTCTCCGGCAGGGCTCTAGCTCGGTAGCGGTAGCTTCACTATCCAGGCACAGTCAGCATGGAACAATAGCAAATTCACAATTTAACAAAAACGTGGAACCATAGCGTACAACCGTAGCTACGTTGAATGTTTTCAACTATGTTACCTTTTTGTGCGTGGCTGTAAACCAGCACACCTAGTATAGCATTTGTCCAGTTATCACTGCCTCCTTCCCTCGATCCCTCCCTCCCTCCGGAATGTTGACCTGCATTTCTCTGTTGGCACCACAAGAGGCAGTAGTCCCAGCACAACAAAATTAAGGACACCAAAATCACTCCGCCGATCTCCACTGCACAAGTAGAGTAGCGGTGAATGGACTTCCATGCGGGAGATCGGAGTTCAAGGCCCCAGTGGGGATGATTTTATGGGACTATACCTCAAACCTCCACATGTTCATCCTTTCACTCCAACCTTTACCACTTGCCTTATAGGTCAGATCTTGTCCCAACCCCAACCCTTATTCTAACCCCAACCAACACTAGGCTGTAAGCCAGCGCACCTACTGTAGTATAGCGTTTGTCCGGTTGTCACTCCCTTCCTCCCTCCCTTACTCCATTGAATGTTGACCTGCATTTCTGTGTTGGGGGTGGTTTTGGGAAACCATACCCACACCCTCTGCTAGCCTGTGGGTTTATTCCTTCGTTTACTTTCGGCGTTTCCATCCCTCTCGCTCCCTCCTTTCACTCTCCTTTCCCCTTTTTTTGGAAGTACGGGAGCATGACGGCGAGATTCCATAGGAACAAAAACACTATGACATCCCACACTTTCAAGGTCCTCCTGTGTGCCACCTGCCAGTACTAGCAGGAATTGCCCCGGCCGGCCTCCGACGAGAGGCTGCTACCCTCGCCCTAGCAAGGAAAGCCCAAAGACACGACTGGCATATCTTGCACAGCACCACCACAACACCACTGCCCCCCCATAGACTCAAGTCCCGCCACCCGTACAACAAGGCGGCACAAGATCTGCTCAGGTCCATCCCTGAGGACCAGTCTACAGAGGCATGGCTGGCGGCAGCCTGGAAGCAGGAGTGGGAGTCGGCCGGGCCTACACGCATCCACCGTTACATCCAGGACCCGGGAGGCGGTATTCAAGGAGAGGAACTGCCGCGCCGGAAATGGACCCTGCTGAACCGCCTGCGAACTGGGGTCGGACGCTACAGAGCAACAATGAGGAAGTGGGGCCTGGCAGACGGAGCAACGTGTGAGTGTGGGGAGCCGGAGCAGACAGCTGAGCACATAATCACCGCCTGTCCCCTGTATAAACCACCCTCGGAGGCTGGCCTCTTCGATGTGGGACCTGAGACGAGGGCGTGGCTATACGCTACTGAGCTGGACATCTGATGATGACACACGAAAGAAGAAGGTCCTCAGTAGTGTAGTGGATAAAGCGTCCAGCTCCCAAGCAGGAGATCAGGGTTCGATCCCCAGTTGAGGATGAGCCTGTTGATTCCTAACTTTAGCCACAACCTTTTCTTCCTCTCCTCACTGCCCCCTTTTTTCAGACGGACGGGAGGGATTTTTTTTTTTTAAGGAAATGTACAGTCTGTTTTGCAGATTAATTAACTGTCAAACCGATTGCAAAAACTGGGTGACCAATTAAGTGACCAATTACAAGTTCCATTGATATACTCGACTTGCGGTTCGCCTCGCGTTGTGCCTAACAACGCCCCCTAGCTGTTATAAAATCACTATAACACACGGCCTCTCGTGGTTTATTGCTTAATTATATATTAGGCTATACTTTGCATGTATTTACCAGGTAAATGTTTAGTAATTGGGGGACTATGAAAGGAAGGGTTACCAAAAAACATTTCAGAGTAAGTTAATTTAGCAATAGAAATCCATAAGCCTAGGGCCAATGGGCCTAGGATGTAGACAATAAACTACCGGTGGAATGGTGGTGGAGCAACAGCGGGAGCATTTTGGATTATTAGCAGACCGCTGTCCCTGACGCTAATAATCCGCCAGATGTCCGCTTTCCATTTCAATTCACAGCTATTTCAGTGGCATGACTCTGTCCTACCAGTCCTGAACAGAAACAAGCCAGCCACTCACATAAGCCAGGCTGCACCTGGCCTGGTTCAAATATGGAGAAACAGGTTTCTTGACTGAGGACTAAGAAAACAAGAAAGTTGAGCCAGTTTCATTAGGTCATGGTCATGATGTATTTTCAAAATATGTCTTCCCCTTATTGAAGAAATGAAGTCTCCGACGCAAATTCAGCCGAGGCACGTACGTCACGGCCGGGGGGGTCAGCAGAGATTAATCAGTCACGCATGACGCAGCACCAGCTGACTGTAGCTGTCATAGCATTGATCAGCTCACTAGAGCGCATGTATTTAAGCTGTCAAAACATGTCATTGTTCGCGCTTCCCTTTACTGCTGGTTGTGCATTGCATGCTCGCTGTTGCTGCTCTATGCCCTTCGCTCGTTTCTTTGCTCTGTTCGGCTTGTGTTTCCGTGTTTTGTGCTTGCCTTACCTTTCTGCCCGCGATGTCTTCTCCGGTCCGTGGTTTGTTGGATTCGTTCGGCGGGGTCGTTGGTCGACCGGATTCCGACGTTGAGTCCCTCCCGGACGTGGGCCCGTCCGGGGGCGCGTCCGCAGGCGTCCGCCGGAGCCGTCGGCTAGCCGGCAGGCCCTCGCTCTTTCCCGGCGCGGAGGACTGGCCTCTGGCTACTGTGCTGGAGGTTCTATTTCGTAATGGTGTCTCCGTTCCCGGGGGTGCTTCCCGGGAGCAGCTGCTCGCGCTTTTGTTCGCGGTCGATGACCCCGCCCCCGCCTCCGTGCCCAGGAAGGCCGCTCAGAAGAGGAAGAATTCCCGGGATCCGGAGGATTATCCCGCGTTGTCCTCGGATTCTCCGCCTGCACCTTCGAGAGGGTCCGCGCCGGTGCCGCCGACCGCTGTTCCCGCTAGCCCGGCTGGGCCCGCGGCCGATCCGGTGCTGTCGGCTTTGCTGGCTATCCAATCTTCGCTGACTTCGATGGATTCTCGGATCCTGGCCCTGGAATCCCGCCCGTTGCCGGCGGCTCGTCCCGCGCTGCCTGCTGCTGCCCCGCCCGTGCCTCCGCTGCCCGTGACTGCTGCCTCGGCGGGTACCGGTCCCGTGGCCGACCAGGATTTCTTCCTTCCCCTGAGATCGCTAGGAACTGCTGTTCCCGTTGCCGTGGGAGTCCCGTTCTTCCCTCCGGCTGCCGCCGTGTCTCCCTCGCTGCGCAGCCAGATCCTCGCAGGTAACGACGTCAATTTAGTGAGGATCCTTCTCATCTCTGAGACTGTCGACAGGCGGGTGGTCGATTGCGGGGACGTGTCCGTGACTCTGAAGGACAGTGACCCCCGGTTGTCTCGGTCCCTCACGTTCCCCGAGTTCGTCATCGCTTTCGGGGTTTACAGGGATGTATTGTGCGAGGTGTACCCTGCTCGGCGGGCGGAGCTCGACACGTATCTCTCTATATTGGCCGATTTATGCATGTGTTATGGGGGTACGCTGTTTTACGAGTACCATCGCTCGTTCTCGTCGAAAGCTGCGATGTTCCTTCAGCGCTTCAACCAGCGACTGGACTGGTCCGTGCTGGACTTGGCGCTGGTTAGCCGCCATTTTACTAGCCGCCCGGCCCTCTCGTGCGCTGTTTGCGGCTCTTTTTCGCATGCCCCCTCGATGTGCCCCAGGTCCGTGCCCGCGTCCGCTGCTGGGTCGAAGGCATCGGCGCAGGTAGTGTCTCGCCCGGCAGTAACACCGTTGTGCCACAATTTTAATGAGTATGTGTGCTCCTATCCTAATTGTCGGTACATGCATTGTTGCAGTTACTGCGGGGATGGGCATCCGAAGTCCGTGTGCCCGCGGCGGGCTCGTCCCGGACAGGCTGCTCCGAAGCGGCCGAAACGGGAATAAAACCTTCCACTCCCATCAACGTCCCCGAGCTGGGGAGGGCGTTGTCCAAGAATCCAAATCGTTGTTTTGTCGGTTATTTGCTGTCTGGACTGGTGCATGGTTTTCTGGCGGGGTTAGCCTGGCTGCCTGTTGTTTCCCACACATGTAAAAATCTGTTGTCTGCTGTTCGGGAGCCAGAGGTGGTGGACGCGCTGCTGGAGAAGGAGGTCAGGAAGGGCTTCATGATCGGTCCGTATAGCTCGTCTCCGTTTTCTATCGCGCGCTTTAGTCCAATCGGCGTTGCGACTCGTAAGTACTCGGGTAAAAAGCGGTTGATTATCGACCTTTCTGCCCCCCACGACGACGTGGTTCCCAGCGTTAACAGCCTGATACCCCTGCCTTCTTTTTCCCTCTGCTACGCGTCGGTCGATCACGCGATTAAGCTAATTACAGCGGCCGGTCGAGGTGCGTGGCTGTCTAAGGCAGACATCACGGACGCGTTCAAAGTGATGCCCCTCCATCCGTCGCAGTGGCATTTGTTCGGCGTCCGGTGGCGCGGCCTGATGTATTTTTCGGTTCGGCTGGCTTTTGGCTGTCGGAGCAGCCCCAAGATTTTCGACTCGCTCGCTGAGGCGTTGTGCTGGATCCTGCTGAATAACTGCCGACTACCGTTCGTTGTCCACCTGCTGGACGATATTCTGCTCGTCGATTATCCCTCTGCCGACCCGGGCCACTGTATAACGCCACGCAGGGCCGTGATCTCCCGGCTGGGCGTCCCTCTGTCCGACGAGAAGACTATCGGCCCGCTCACGCAGCTCGAGTTTCTCGGCATCCTCCTGGATAGCGTGAAATGCAAGCCTCTCTGCCCCTCGATAAGCTGGATCGGGTTCGGTGCGTCATGCGTGAAGCGCGCGGGCGTTTGGTTATCACTAAGCGGGAATTGCTCTCCCTGCTCGGGCATCTGAACTTCGCGATGCGCGTCATCCCGCAGGGCCGCTCATTCGTTTCCCGGCTGCTCGAGCTGGCCCGGTCCGTCGTGCGATTGCAGGACCCGGTCTGCTTTGACGAGGGCTGTCGTTCGGACCTCCGGTTTTGGTCCCAGTTGTGCGACGGATGGAACGGCGTTTCATTTTTCTACAACGACGGCTATGACTCTTCGGCATCCCTCCGGCTGTTTACTGATGCTGCGCCCTCGGTGGGTTTTGGGGGTATATTCGGTATTAACTGGTTTTCTAGCGCTTGGCCTACTGAACTGACCTCACAAACTAACCAAGCCAGCTCCACGGCGCTCATGGAGCTGTATCCCATCGTAGTCGCTACAATATTGTGGGGACCTCAGTGGTCTAGAAAACGTATTTTATTCTTCTGCGACAACGAGGCCACAGTAACAATAATCAACAATGGCCGTTCGAACGTTCCGTTCATCAACAAATTCATACGCCGCCTCACATGGCTGTCCGTGCAGGGGAACTTCGTTTTCCGCGCCGTGCACATCCCTGGCCTCGACAATAAAATCGCTGACTCGCTGTCCCGGTTTAATTTGCAGAAGTTCCGCAGTTTATGCCCAGATGCGGCTCCGTCCGGCCTGGTCTGCCCTCCTTTTCGGCAGACGGTTCTGGACTGAATGAAGCCCTGATGCCCCTCCTGTCATCCGCCTCCCGATACATGAGGGCCGGTCTAGCGAAGACCACATTAAAACAATACGATTCTGCATGGTCTCACTTCACTACGTTCTGCTCCTCATTCAATGCAAACGTCATGCCTGTGAATATTTCTATAATATCTGCATTCATAGTTCATTGTGTCGAGTCTAGGCGGCTGCGGCCTCAGTCGGTTAAGAGTGTTGTTGCAGGTGTTCAATTTCACATGCGATGCCTGGACCCCTCCACCGTTTCTCTGCTGGGGAACCCATCCATCCAGCTCCTTCTTAATGGCATCGCGAAAGAGCATCCCCAAGGCAATGATAAACGTCTTCCCTTCACTCGTTCATAGGTTAATCGCACGGTTGAGGCAGGGGTGTTTTGATAGTCACTCGGATTTAATGTTGGAAACAGTCATTCTCACGGCTTTCTATGGGTTCCTTAGGGTCGGTGAATATTCTACACGCACATTGTCATTCAACCCGGCGCACGACCTCACTCGGGCAGATGTCACGTTACACGCGCGCTATTTCGTCCTGCACCTGCAGCATTCAAAGGCGGACAGAGCCGGTGCCGGCGTGACCGTTTATTTATCAGGCAATAACACCTTGTTTTGTCCTCTGTCCTCCATGAGCTCCTACCTGACGAGCAGACCCCAGGCCGGTGAGGAGGAGCCCCTCTTCATAACAAGAGAGGCAAAGCCCATGACCGGAGCCTGGTTTGCCGCCAGACTCCGCACCCTCTGCCAGGCGTGTGGGCTCCCACCGGACCGGTACACTGCGCACTCCCTCCGCATAGGAGCGGCAACCACCGCCGCCGCCATCGCCCCGGTGTCTACCCTGAAGTCCATGGGCCGATGGTCCTCGTCTGCTTATGAACGCTACCTACGGCCCGGAGTCCAGGACATTCTGGATGCCCAGAGAGCTATGAGTGGACTGTGACATTGGGTTGGGGGGGTACTGCGTATTCAGGTGGTCATGTGGCTGGTGCACTATTAAATGTTGTCTGGCTCATCAGTCAGAGCGCTCTCCGTCAACCCTTCTGCGCATGTGGGCCGCGGAGTTGCTGGTGTGTTCTTTGGGGGGTAGTTTGCAGGTATTCCACCAGCGTCGGCCGGTGGATGCCAGAGTAGCCGCTAGCTGGTCTCTGTGGCTTTCCGTGGCGGGCGCCATGGACGCAGAGACACGAGGCTGTACCTCCCGCGGAACCCACGAAGCGTCGGCCCGTGGGGACCAGGGACTATAATGTACAGCAGTCCTCCTGTGGCAACTCTTTGACGGTCTTAGTGGGCTGAGTTACCTCCGAGCGTCTTCCCGATCGCGGCCCACTCTGATCGTCATTGAGGCAGGGGGCTAGATGCCGTTCCCCCTTCCTGGCTCTCTGGGCCAAGGGCTTGGCCCAGAGGGGGGGAACACCTAGATTGCCTCCCCCTGCTAACGCGCTCCACGCCGGTGGAAGGCAGGGGGCCCCCCGAACAGAGCACACCGCCAAAATTCATATGCATGTATTATGCCGCTTGTATAATAAATGTTCAAATTTGACAAAAGTGATCTCGACTGAACTGTTTTTACATCATACAAGAAAACAATCACGTTTATGACTCTTCCTGCAGTGGCCTCACAGCAAATCAAATAATCAAATCAAGCTATATTTATATTCCACATTTCATACACAAAGGCAACACAATGCGCTTTAAGAGAAGCAAACAAAAATAGTTCACCCAATTGAACCAATATAGAAAACTGTAAAAATTATTCCCTGACAGCACAGCCATCTCTCGGTGTCCCAACACCATAGCCATACTGTAAAACACATCACTCAACGCCCCACACTCTTGTCTGACACAAGCCCTTTTCTATAAGCATGGTTGTCAGTTGGCTCTGCTCCTCCACTGAATGCTTGGCTGTCTCTAGTGTTGTTTAGTGTTGATCCTGCCTTTGTGGACACAGACGTTCTCACACCAATTTTATTTTTATTTAAACCTTTATGCTCGAGAGGCACTGAGGTTGCTCTTATTTACTGACGATGATAATATAATAGTCTTCTCTAAGGGCATCTGTCTCTGTAAGTCAGAAATGCAGCTAGGCATGCTACTGTCTATACTTCTAAAGGTACCAGAGATTACTGTGTTCACAAACAGTATATTCTTTTCTCCAGATAATCTAGTTTGACTCCTCTTGAATGAGTCAGCTTTTCTTTCATCAACTCAGACTCCATGAAGGATCTCAGCATCTGTATTGGATGCAGCCCAAACTAAACGTATAAAAGTGTGATTCCCGTGTTCAGAGGAACAGAACATCAGGAGGCTGATTGCTGCTCTCCCCGGGACAGGGAAAGTTCTGCTGTTACCTTGGTTGCCTGGAAGATGGTTTGATGCTGCTCCTGTTACAGCCTGGGGTGCTGAGATGCTGAGTGAGAGCCACGTAGCAGAGCAGCCAGCTACAGTAGCCTACTCTCTGGCTCTGCTGTTATTCTGAGTCACACACTGTATATTACATACTGTTGACATTTGTTGGCTTTTATTATTGTCCTTAAGCTCTGCGTTGTGTTTTGATTTCAATAAAAGACGGCCCCCAATCTCACACAATACCACACAGTCCAGTGTTTCCTTGTTCTGATGTATCTCAAATAAATCTCTCCAACACGGGATTTGAGCGACATGCAAAAGCTGTTTATTCCAGAAGGTTTGACATACAAAAGACGATGTCTTAGTCTAATGTACAGTTGACCTCTCTGTATGCTGTCTGAACTCAAATCAAAGCATTGGTCTCATTGCAACATTCTTATGGTTCGGGTGTCCCCCCCCTGGGTTCCCTCAGCCCACCAACAAGTGTTTGATCTACATTACCGATGCATTATTGGACCCGTGGTTCTCTTTCACTACCTGTTTTAACCATCAGGCCCAGTCCTGGTTCTGTTTAACCCAGAGCTGGATGAGGTTTCACTGCTGGAGCTCAAGAGACCAAAGGGTCCTGCACAGCCTGGTCTGGTGTCAGTTTTCCTTCTTTAGTAGAGCAGGTCAGGCTCTGGACAGGAAGAAAGCCCCACCAAGGGTCACTGGCTGAAGTTTGTGGAGTTTTTTTTTTTTTAGGCTATAACAATATGAGTGAGGGTAAAAAAGCTGCTCAGCTTTCATGGACACAGCACTCTCATGCACATGACTCTGGGCGAGAGTAGTGCGTGCGTGTGTGGGCGGGGGATTGGAGTGTGTGTGTGTGTGTGTGTGGGCGGGGGATTGGAGTGTGTGTGTGTGTGTGTGTGTGTGTGTGTGTGTGTGTGTGTGTGTATGTGTGGGCGGGGGATTGGAGTGTGTGTGCGTGTGTGTGTGTGTGTGTTTGTGTGTGGGCGGGGGATTGGAGGCCCAAAACATATCCTACACTGTTGTTATGATTTCCAAAAATATCAAATTAGGCTTCTGGCATGCAAAAGAGCTGTCATCAAAACTGAAACGCATTAAAATGTTACGTTGAAACTCATCCGTGTCTTTAATGATAACGTGTAAACACCACCCGTCCAGAGCTTCATTCTGGAAGATAGGTGGAGGAGAATAATTCTCTAATATCATGCGAATCGAGCCCTGATCCAGCGTAATTTGCGTCGCAAATCACCTGAGCATATGGAGTGGAAACCCTTGGGATTCACATACTTGGCACGCGTAACTTGGGTATAGAGACATTTATCCATTAAAGACGTGGCTTTACTGCAGGGACTTTTTCCCATAGCCTTTGGCGATTTGCGTGACCATAATAAAGGGCCCTGTATGTGGACTACGTGGCTCTGTTTTGGTCACAGCATGTGTTGCAGCTGCTCTAGGTGTTCCAGCCTGCGCAGGTAGCGCTGCTGGTAAAAGCCTTCCCATTGTGTCTGCCGTTTCCACGGTGTTTATGTGTCCGGTTTGATTCAGGCAGCCCGCGGGGTTGAGGGAGGCGAGCTGCCTCGTTACCGTGGTGATTAAAGCCTGCAGATCGACCTGACACACCTGAAAGTCATTGCGGGACTGCGACGCATACCTTGTATATCCAGAGGGAAATGCCGAGCGCGCGATAAAGAGCTCTGGCTTTGATCTTTACACAGATGTTATAAAATGTTTTTTACTCGGCAGCTCAGATTTTCCTAAGAGCACTGTGGCATAGTGGTAAAATTCTACACATGCTACTGAGGTGTGTGTGTGTGGGGGGGGGGTATATACAGTGGCACAATATCATGTAGGCTACCCTATTTTATTAATCCAGGTGGGTCCCTGAGACTGAAATCCATTGAACAGAAATGCCTCTAGTGAATGGGTCCATGAGTGAAGTTCATATTATATATAATCTTTTCAATATTAAGGACGCTTGAATATAAACTTTTTATTTTATAAATATATTTTATAAACTTTTTATTTTATAATATATTTTAGTTTATTAATAAGGTACCATGTAGCAGGTGGTGATTTTCTAGCAGATGGCACCCCAGAATGGACGCATCCCACTGGAACATTTAGAATGACAGTGAATGTAACAACCACACAGCATGACAATTCTATGTATTATCAACAATTACAGTGGGCTCCAAAATTACCAGACAGGCCAATGCACAAACACTTAAAAAAAATCTAAACAATATACAGTATATAGAGAAAACTATTTACTAGGCTATATGTTCCACTGGAACCAACCAAAACCATTTCCTCATTTCATGATGAGAGCAAAATTGATGGCATAATGAATTCCAGTAAGTATCAGGCAATTTTGGCTGATAATCTGGTTGCCTCCACCGGAAGGCTGGGACTTGGCCATGGGTGGACTTTCCAACAAGAATGACCCAAACATACCTTAAGATCCACAAAGAAATGGTTCCTTGACAACAAAATCAATGTTCTGCAATGGCCATCTCAGTCGGCAATCGAAAACCTGTGGGCTGAGTCGAAGAGGGCAGTTAAAGGAGTAGTAAAGGGAAAATGCATGTTTAGCCCTGTTTTAAGGTTACTTATGATCATAGGCGATTTTACCCTCTGAGAGTAGGGGGGGCAACATTTTGACGTGAGAAAAAAATGAAAAAAAACAAAAAACAATTCTGACGTCTCGTCCCATCTATTTACGAAGAATACCAGTTGTGAACAGTATGCTAATAAGAAATCTGTATGACAATTCAATATGTACAACGCATCAAACTTCATCTAGACACCACGAGCATGTCAATATGACTTTATGACCGAGCACTAGGCCATACTCAACATCACAACATCAAACTGCAACTGCCTGCTGGTGCTAGCTTCCTCGCCGATGGTGATGTTGCTAGTGCTAGTGCTAGTGCTAGTGTTAGTGCTGGTGCTAGTGCTAGTGCTAGTGTTAGTGCTGGTGCTAGTGCTAGTGCTGGTGCTAGTGCTGGTGCTAGTGCTGGTGCTAGTGCTAGTGCTAGTGCTGGTGTTAGTGCTGGTGCTGGTGCTAGTGCTGGTGCTAGTGCTGGTGCTAGTGCTGGTGGTAGTGTTAGTGCTAGTGCTAGTGCTAGCTCCGATAGCCTCTGGAGCACTTCTGCATTCGATTGCACCTGCTGCGCTGTCATTTCGAGTGGTAGCTTCTTCATTAGCATTGCCAGATTTTATTTTATGAAGAAGTGGTATATTGTTTTATAGCTCTTTTTGCCATTATGAGCAGGTTGGCTAGTTACAGTCAGATCTCATTTTTTTCTACGGACGAGTTGTGCCATTAGTGGATTATGATTATATATATATTTTTAAAGGTAGCCTAGTTTAAGTAATAAATACACTTTTAAAATGAATGCTGATCTAACACAAACTGGTACAAACCACAATTATGTATTTAATAATTGTGTTAATTAGTAAAAAAAAAAAAGTTTTTATTTTTTTTATTTTTAAGAATCTGAGCAGAGTTGGGCTGTCCAATCACTTGACCCCCCTGCCCCCCCTATAAAATCGCCAATGCTTATGATCATATACAATGGTTCAGATCAAAACGTTGACAAAACTAGCATTTTCGAGAAAGTTGATAATTGCTCTACCACCGTTTTGGTCATACAATGGATGTGGATGGGCACCGTGAAAAATCTTTCAAAAACATGTTAAACCCTCGATTTCAAAGACAAGAAGCTCACAGAGGGTGTAATTGGTGTCCAAACCCAGATAGGCAGAGATAGTCCATGTTAGTGCAGTGTACACAGTGCATAGTCAGGCAGCATGTGGGTGAGCTAGTTTGTCTTTTATGGTGTTTTAACTGGGACAAACTCCTCAGTTGGTAAAGTGCCTCAATTTTCGTTTTTTTAAGCATCCTGGGCTCTCTGCTGGAGACCAGAGGAGGACATGGAACAGAGGAGGATAGTGAGGTTTTACAGCATATATGAAACAGGGGGAGGTGAAGTTATGTAACTGAGTGACAAAAGTGTCCTTGTGAATCCCAGGTAGTGGTAGCAAGTAGTTGGTTAAACTCACTCGTCAAAGGAGCACTAACAGTTCCTCCAAGTGGGACATCCCTATTGGCGCAACTGTTAGTGCGTCCGCCTCACAAGCCGGAGAGAGGGGGGTCAAATCCTGTCTTGGGCAAGCCCTTAACATGGGTTTCCATTATATTGTCTATTGGTGGTTCGTCCATAGTGATAGGATACTCAGAAGAAATGTACATGATGTGTTATTATGCCACGGTCAATATAAATACAATAATCCACAGGTGTCTTAACTTCCATAAGAATCCTGTGTCAATATATTTTATGAACTTTAATCTAAAGTTGATCTAAACAGACTTTCTGGCCAGTAGCCTATTTCATTGCCCATGAAGATGAAGTATGCCTAGGCCAGACAAGAACAGCATGTGAAGCTGGGAACACCACAAATTATATCTCAGCAGAGAGGGAAAGGAGAAAACAACTATCTTAAAGTATAGTGTACAAAAACAGTTTCCATTTCATTGGGTTCTTATCTTCAGAACAGTATGAAGATGAGATAGGTTCAAATGAGACTTTGTTTACAGCGTGCTTTTTGAGTAGCCTATGTGAAAAAACAAATGAAGACCCTTTATTTATTTATTAACTTGTATGCAGTGGTGGATATTGCTTCAGCATATACAGCCTTTTTTTTGTTTACATAAAACATGTTTACAACATTGTTTTTGTTACAGTTAAATGGGCTACGGATCACTATAGGGTCTCCCTCAGGAAAATATGTTTAATACCCGTATTCACCCAAAAAAGCACAGAAGAAAATAAGCATGATCATGACGTTTCCACGTTTTGCTGCATCTTCATGTATTCCATTCCAGATACTGGGAGATGGGGTCAGTGGCTGTGAATATGACCCCAGGGAGCCTAACTCAACTCAACTAATTTCTCACTATTTTATCATAGACATAATGTAGGCTACTGTAGCCTACAGGTCGAACCATGTAGGCCAATCTCAACAACAGTTAGGCTACTCTCCCAATTCTCTGGCTTGCATGCAACCATGAACCCGAAACACAAACGATAGCCTAAATCTCGACCCCTCCTCCTCCCAACCCCAACTCAACACGCACTAGCAGGATGCGAAGCTGCCTGAACAACATCCACTCACTACAGAAACTGCCTTTGATGCTGTGCGGTTGGTTATGAAACATTTTCTAGATTTCTCCCTATAGGTTTATTTAAATAATAGAATGAAGGGGTTTGCCTTTCTCCGCTTCTTATTGTCGTGTACCCAGTTATGTTTCCTTAGTTGTGTTTTGGATAAAGTTCTTACTCAGGATGCGTCGCCACCGGCGTTACGCCAGAGAATGAGATGGCAGCACAACGGACAAGTCTTTAGCATAGTCAGCCACGGTGCCCAGTACCAGCCGTCCGGTCGAAGAAACCGACAAGCAAGTTCAGCTCAACGGAACCCAGTCGTGGTCCTCAGCAACATTAACGAGACGACAGGAGAGGCAGACGCGCGTGGCTCTCCAAGGCGGCTCGCGCTAGGTGCACGACGCGCCGCTGCGCGCCGGCGTCATAGCGGGGCGCACAGGCTCCCGAGACTCCAAGGGACCAGCGAGGCTGAAACTACCGATCATATCAAGAATAACGAATATCCCACACCCACGGGTTCTCCACCGCTGAGACGGGAGGACATGATGGTCGGTGATGATCCGTACAACCCCTACAAGCCCTCCAACTACTACCCCTACTATAACTACTATAACTCCTACTACAGACCCAGACCCAGAGCCAGACCCAGGCATGGCTATGGTACCAGCTACTTCCAACAGGGTGGTAAGAGAACACCTCCTCTGATCTCTGGTGTAAATCATATAGGCTTATTTGAGTGCTCCTCTTAAAATTGGAAGATCTATTTAAGTGTCATTTCCCATCATGTCCTTTCCATGGATCAGTGATAGGCCTGTTTGTATTTGTTTTATTACTGCCCCTCAGGTCTCCCTGACCTGGTGCCAGACGCCTACTACATCCAGGTGTCCACCTATGTTCAGAGAGTCCCCATGTACAGCCTTCGCTGTGCTGCTGAGGAGAACTGCCTGGCCAGGTAGCTACCCTCCTGCAATTGCTCTGGACATACTATATGTGCTTGTAATAAAATAACAACAACAACAATATTATTATCATTATTATTATTATTATTATTATTAATAATAATAATAATAATAATAATAGTACATTCTATTTATCTAGCACTTTTCATATCTAATTAAATTACTATGAGAGAGAACTCAGCATATCCCCTGTCATGTTAAAACACTTCTCATTGTGGCACACTGCAGTTTAAAGCTTAATTAAAGCCATACTGGGGAGCTGGAGCCTTTTGATCCATATGACCAGGTTATGCCATGTGGCACACAATTAAATTGTTAACGTGTGTGTGTGTGTGTGTTTGTGTGTGTGTGTGTGTGTGTGTGTGAGAGAGAGAGAGAGAGAGAGAGAAAGAGAGAGAGAGAGAGAGAGAAAGAGAGAGAGAGAGAGAGAGAGAGAACTACCAGGTGTTGGTGTGCCATATGACTGTGTAGTTACCTAGTCCTGCAATCTGCTCCTGCCCAGTTCTGCCAATAATGTTCACGACTACGATACGCGGGTTCTCCTGCGGTTCTCCCAGCGTGTGAAGAACCAGGGGACTGCTGACTTCCTGCCCAGCAAGCCCCGCTACTCCTGGGAATGGCACAGCTGCCACCAGTAAGTCACACAACCACGCAGGGACAACCACACAGAGACAACCACATAGAAACAACCACCCAGGGACAACCACACAGAGACAACCACATAGAAACAACCACACAGGGACAACCACACAGAGACAACCACATAGAAACAACCACCCAGGGACAACCACACAGAGACAACCACATATAAACAACCACCCAGGGACAACCACACAGAGACAACCACATAGAAACAACCACCCAGGGACAACCACACAGAGACAACCACATAGAAACAACCACCCAGGGACAAGCACACAGAGACAACCACATAGAAAGAACCACATAGAAACAACCACCCAGGGGGAACCACACAGAGGCAAATGCACAGAGACACAGGTAGGAATAGAGGGTAGTGTAGGGGCTGTGGATACGATACTCTAAGGCTTGGAAGTTGCTAAAGGGATACTGATATTCCATCCCCTCCAATCAGGACAGGGCTGTGTGGGTGTAGAGGTATGAGAGCGGTGACGTCATTAACGTGCGCCTGTCCTGCAGCCACTACCACAGCATGGACGAATTCTGCTTGTACGAGCTGCTGGACGCGCAGTCTCAGAATCGCGTTGCAGAGGGACACAAGGCAAGCTTCTGTTTGGAGGACACGTCATGTGACCCTGGATACTACCGGCGTTTCGCCTGCACCTCCCACACTCAGGTCTCACAATCTAGAATCCATTATTACCCTCAGTGCTTTACTTGGGTCGGAGCCCACAGGAGTTGACTTGCAGCACCGTTTGAGCTCCTGCACCGGCACCTTTTTCAGTCGACGTCAAGCACTGCTAACCCTGTACTCAGTTATTACTGTTAGGTTGATTGTTTGTGTCCAGGGTCTGAGTCCAGGCTGCTATGACACGTACAACGCAGACATCGACTGCCAGTGGATTGACATCACCGACGTGAACCCTGGGAAGTATATCCTCAAGGTCGGTCACCGCTCAAAACCGAGTTAGACCCTGTCATCTGGGTAGGACTGGGAAAATGAACACCTGGCTCCATTTCAGTTCATGAGTAAATCAATGCATTGGTCCTTATGACTTGTGTACAGTAATGGGCCTATTATATGCTTTAGTCAGTTGGTAGGTACTGTAGATAAGTACCTTATTAATCCCCGATGGGAAATTGCACTGTTACACCAGCCATATTCAAGGGACATCAACATAAAGTACAGAAATGTGCAATTATAAATACATTATACACTATATAAATAGACTACACAATACAATACAATATACAGAAATGTTAATATACAGATAAACTGTGCCAAGGAATGAGTCCATCTCCTGTAACTGGTTGTGTTTCAGATTACAGTGAACCCAGGGTACCAGGTTCCAGAGTCGAACTTCAACAACAACATTGTCCGCTGTGATGTCCAGTACACAGGCACTGCTGCCCATGTCTCAGGATGCTCAATCACTTCGTGAGTTACAATAGGGAATCAGATCATACAAAGATCCCCTAGAAGTACTGCATGCCCAGGGGTCCATTCCGTGACGTCTCAAAGTATACAATATAAATGTATAAGTATACAAAGTATGAATGTAGGTACACAATATAAATGTTAGCACTGGCGTGTGATAACATGTGTTATTATTACTGATCCTGCTGTTTGTTGGCCTCCCTGTCCAGACACTAGGAGCCATTCTTCAGCAGTCTGGAAACAAGCCACAGACCCAAGGTGTCGACATCTTCCTGCAGAAGAGCAAAAAGACACCAAGACACCAAGCTATGACATATTGTACTGTCTTGTGTCCTTTGCAGTATAATCTGTTTGGACTTTTTTTCTCTGCAGTTCTTGATTTTGAAACTTGATTTTGACAACATATCTGATTCCACTAGAAAGGATTTGTTGTAATGCCTGTAATGACAAAAGTTTAGATATTACTGTAATTTAACATTTTATGGAAGTTATACAGTGACAGTTTATGTTGAAAGACATAACAGCCATGTTTTGCTTTATTAAAATGTCTAGCTTTGAAATATGGTGCTACTTTTAGAGATTGCAGGGTTTAAATGTTATGCTTATTGAGTCTATATTAAGGATTATTGGGATTTGTATATACTTAGTAACAATGGAATTATGTTAGCCTGCAATTCTATTGCAGTTAATCACATGCCATGAGGTTGTAAATATCTCATGTTATCATGAATGAATAATGTTCCATCCCTTCAATAAAGGTGGATTCATGTATGCTGTTTAGTGTGACCTGGGTCATTCTTCAGCATGAACATCTCTTCTGCATGATACAGCAATGGATACCATAGACTCTGATCAGATGAACACAGTAGAACACATGGACAGGATGACTAGGTTCATCATTGCACAACAAAGCAATGTTCCTTGGGCAGCTATGGCTCAAGAGGTAGAGTGGGTCATCCAATGATGGTAGGGTCTGCGGTTCAAATCCCGGCTCCTGTCCACATTCCGAAGTGCCCTTGGGAAAGCCACTGTTGCTCCCAATGAGCAGGCTAGCACCTTACATGGCAGCTGTCGCCATTGGTGTGTGAATGGGTGAAGAAGAGGCCATTGTAAAGGCTTTGGATAAAAGCGCTATATAATCCACCATACCAAATGAAGATGTGTCGGTTACTAGCTTCAACACTAGATGGCAGTGTTGCCTTCAACACTAGATGGCAGTGTTGCCTAGCTGTGGTCGCAGATCAAAGTGTAATATAAGTTGAAAATCTCATTTCATGGAATGTGCACATGGATATTTTGATCAAATGACCAAAGGATATTTTGATCAAATGACACTGACTATTAAATATATGTTTAATTGAATGAATGAGCTCATTGATCACAATCTGGAGTGCCTACAGTGGGTTTCATTTTTAGACATGTATATGTTCATAATATGAATAAATCTAAATCAAAAGGGTTGTGTGAAATTGACTGACTTTTTGCTATCCCGTAAAGTGACAAACGTTTTGGTTGAATACTGTAGCCTATAATGTACTTTGTCCCATTAATGAACTAAGCCAATGGGTTCATGTTCATCAATCTCTTTTGCATACTTTAATTTGATTCATATTGATGTTCAAGTGGTAAAAAAAAAGATATATTTCTCGAGGAGAGCGGAGTTTAATTCTAAGCCTTTATTCTAAGGGTATAACGGGACCTTAGAATTGTACTTCCGCTATCCGAGCTGGCCTCGGTGCGTCAACTTCCCATGTCAGAAGCCTTTGTGCTTTCAAGGCAGCAGTCTGCGAGTCAGGAAAAAACAGCTGGATCCAGGATTCCTGTCTGCCTAGCTAGTCCAAGCTAGCAAACACTCGAAAACTCGGGTAGTTATCAACTCAGCAGCAAGGTACTGTGAAAGAAAACAAGGCAGTTTTTTAAATCAAATATTTTAGCTTACGTGTACGTTAGATAAGGATTCTTGGTCTCTTTTCAGCGGCTGATTAGCTGGTTTTCCGACTCCTCCGTGTTAGCCTGCCTGGCTAGCCTGAGCTAGGCTGGAGATGCAGCGGATGATTAGGGGGTGATGCTGGCCTGTTGGTTTGCTAACAGTTGGCGTACAGTTGGCTATCTAGCTAATATGAGTGATCAGCTTTGATCAAACTATGCCTGTAAGCTAATTGTAACAATTGTGTGGATATTAGCTATAAAGGTATAACGTTACGCATGGAATGTTGTAATGTTGTCTAAAAGTCAGCTAGCGTATAAACATCCTTAATCCATTGCATAAAAGCAACTCACGCTAAGATTTTCCTGTGCACAGGCCAGGGTTTTTCTTTGTGTGTGTGTGTATGTGTGTGTGTGTGTGTGTGTGTGTGTGTGTGTGTGTGTGTGTGTGTGTGTGTGTGTGTGCGTGTGCGTGTGTGTGTGCGTGTGTGTTTTGCTATTCACCTTTAGATTTTACATAACGTGGTCCAAAATGCTTGTTCTTAAAATGAAGCTGCCAAGAAATCCAGGTCATCGGTAAGCCCTAGCTCAATGCTGGGCCTAAACGAAGGATGTAATAATAGTGTTAGACCTGCTAGGTGCCCACATCTTTATGGCTACTCCACCCACTGAAGTTGACACAGTTGCCTAGCTAGACTACTTGCAATCAGAAGTTACACAAAAATCATGTGGTCACACGATTTACTTTGATAGAGTTTCCACAGGCACAGGAAGTGGCGCTGTTGTTCCTGGCGAGATGAAGCGAGGGAGCAGCCAGGCCAGTGGGGCACAAACACTGTTATCACAATGTTTCTGTAACTGTGCTCTGTTCACGACCCAGCTGTGCTATAACATTCCCCCGGGTCTTATAGGAATAATGAGCATGATCCTGGCCTGTTGACTCTTTGATCAGGCTGTGAATAACTGGCATAAAGCCGACTTTGTGGTCTATTGTTGAATTAAACCTGTGTTTGGATAAGACATCACAGTGTGCCAGACTGCCTGACTGTATCTAGTTAGATTAAGCCATTAAAAGATAGTTGGTTGACGTGTGTGTGTGTGTATGTGTGTGTGTGTGTGTGTGTGTGTGTGTGTGTGTGTGTGTGCGCGCGTGCGTGCGTGCGTGTGTGTACTCTCTCTTACAGGTTGCTTCTCCCTGGGGTCTGGATGATAATGCAGACTGAAGATGGAAGCTCCTGAGTACCTGGACCTGGATGAGATCGACTTCTCTGATGACTCAGTGGTGAGTAGGTTACAGGACTACAATAGATTTACAGTAGACTTAACCAGTTGTGTGTGCTTTGCTCAGTCAAGATTCCATATCAGCATTCCAAAACAATCCGATTTAATTCTAAAACTGCTCAAGACTGTCTTACAGTTGTTGTGTCTGAACCGCCCATTGTAGTACTTTGAATAACAATGGAACTGGCTTCCTGTCATAGATCAGTAGCTGCCTGGTCCACCGAGCCAGGCAGGGTATTAGAAGGTCACATGCTCGGATACAGTTCTGATTTAATCTAATCAAATCATTCTGTTTCATGGTGTCTGACACAGCTGAAATACTGTGTGATATGTAATAAGTAAGGGATAACATATGGCCAGCCGGTCATTATTGAAAAATAAGAGCCTGACAGTGCTTACGGAACCCTGAGGTAAAGCTGAGGGGTTTTGTAACGCACTGAAGGGCTCTTATTTTTTGATAATGACTGGCTGGCCATATGTTATCCCGCTTATTACACGGCCATTTACCAACGACATTAATACTAAAAGTTACACTTTTTTTTATTTCGCCAGCAAAATGGTTCCGTGTGCTGCTTGGGCAATGGGCATTTTCAGAGATTGGCTTGATACAACAGCCAAAAACGTTATTTATTATTATTATTATTATTAACTGTTTAGAATGTTCAGCAACTTTCAGACAACTTTCAACTGTTGTCCATTGACATATAATGTGTTGCCCTTAGCAGCGTTCAATATTGCTTGGTTGCCCTTGACGTCGGTCAATGACGGTAGAATGCACGATTTTCCAATCAGAATCGAGTATTTTAGAGAGCCGTGTAATAAGCCATTGTAAACTCAAGTATTTCTATTGGTCTCTTCTTGTTGACAGTATTCTGTGACGTCCTTGAAGAACATCCCAGAGTTGTCTAGGAGAGGCGATGGGCCAGGAGAAGACAGACAAGGTGTGTGACTTGTTCTCCAGTGTCAATAACCCCACTATTCAACCTATGTTACAGATTGTAACTGTCACCTCTTAGCAAATACTGACTGCCTCTTGTTTTCATGAATCCCAAAGTAACAGATAAAGGATAGTGTTGTTCTAATATGTGATATAAGCTAATAAGGAGAAGTTCTTACCCAGTTAGTGTGTGATGCATGTTGCGTCTCTTCATGCTCAGCCCCAGCCATCCCATGGAGCCGGGGGGGTTCCTCTCTTGGCGGGGGGGGCATCAAGCCCAGCGGCATGGCCGAGGTCCACAGCAAGTTCAGACCCGTGAAGAGAGTCTCCCCCCTCAAACACCAGCCTGACACCTCGGACGCAGAGACAGACAGCAAGGCCCAGGGGTCACAGGGTCATGGGGAGGACAGCAAGGAGGAGCCCCCTTCTGACAAGCCCTCCGAGGCCGGGGGTGAGGGTGCGGGGGGGAAGGCGCGGGCCGCCGGTGGAGGGGGGGGCGGAGGCCTGTTCGGGGAACTGGAGCACTACGACCTGGACATGGACGAGATCCTGGACGTCCCCTACATCAAGTCCAGCCAGCAGATGTCCACGCTTCCCAGGGCGCACCAGGACAAGCGCAGCGCCGGAGGCGGAGGGGGCGGGCTCGGCGGCGGCTCCGGCAAGACCTCCACCCTCCCCCACAGCGAGAGTCTCAGCGGGGCCACCCAGTACTGCGTCCTGTCCCCCGTCAAGTGGTCCGATATGAGGAAGTCCAAGTCCATGGAGGCTGACTACCACCTGCGGCCCTCCGTGGGGCCCTACGACCCCCCAGGGCCACTCAGCTGCTCCTCCCTCTCAGACACAGATAAGCTGGCCAGCCGGGTCTACCCCGACAGCCAGAGCCACAAGCTGGGGATGGGAGGGGTGGTGGACCCCCCAGGGGGGCAGGCCATGATGTTCCCCCTGCCGGGGGGGTCTGGGGGCAGGCAGGAAGGGGGCGGTAAGGTCTGGGGGAGCGGGGGTCAGGAGGGCAGTAAGACCTGGGCGGGCAGCAGCTCCAGGTCTCACGGAGGGGAGGTGGACGAGGAGACCAAGAAAAACCAGAACATCATCAACATCATCAGAGAGGGACAGATCTCTCTACTGGTATGTGTCCTCTGTTCTGCCGAGAACCTCTTTCCTTCACAGTAGTGGCTGCTTTAACTACGCACCATTTGTTTATTCCTGCTACCATCTTTAGCCAGAAGGCAAAACGAATCCGCTAATTCTCGCATGACAGGATAACATTATTCAGCATGCTGTTGTTATACAGTTATATTGGAACATGGCTCTGTCTTCCTCCTTGCCTTCTCCCTGACCGTTATAACCCCCCCCCCCCCCCACACACACACACACACACACACACCACACACACACGCACAAACACACACACAGACACTCCACCCCAACTGTTACCTACTGTACATTCACTCACACCCCAGCTTCACCTACCTGTCTTACCTGTCTCCCCCTCCCCCCTCCTCACCTGACTGTCTACCTGTCCACCCCCCCGCCCCTCCCCCCTCACCTGACTGTCTACCTGCCCCCCCCCCCACCCCAGCCTCACCTGGCAGCAGAGAACCTGGAGCTGATCAGAGACGAGCACGGGAACAACCTGCTCCATATCTCTGCCTGGTACGGCCACGCCGACTGCCTGCAGCACCTCACCTCGCTGCTGGGGGAGGACGGCCTGACCGAGCGCAACAGCCAGCAGCTCACCCCCGCCGGCCTGGGGGTCAAGGTTCGCCCGGGACGAGGGCGGGGACACCCAGTTTTTTGTTTGTTTGTAGACGGGGCAGTGCGCGCCCTAGGAAATTAACCTGACTCCACTCATGCTGCGTGTGTGTGTGTGTGTGTACACACAGAACGGCCACCTGGAGTGTGTGCGGTGGATGGTGAGCGAGACGGAGGCCATAGCGGAGCTGAGTTGTACCAGGGACCACCCTAGCCTTATCCACTACGCGGCCCGCTACGGACAGGTAGCACACACACACCCTGGAGCCATCTCACACACACACACACCCTGGAGCCATCTCACACACACACACACACACCCTGGAGCCATCTCACACACACACACACCCTGGAGCCATCACACACACACACACACACCCTGGAGCCATCTCACACACACACACACACACACACACACACACACACCCTGGAGCCATCTCACACACACACACACCCTGGAGCCATCTCACACACACACACACACCCTGGAGCCATCTCACACACACAGTTCAGTGTGCGTATGTTCAAGGAGTACAAACACATACCTTTTCCTGTCTGCCTCTCTCTCTCTCTCTCTCTCTCTCTCTCTCTCTCTTTCTCTCTCTCTCTCTCTCTCTCTCTGTAGGAGAAAGTGTTGCTGTGGCTGCTCCAGTTCATGCAGGAGCAGGCGATTTCTCTGGATGAGGTGGACCAGCATGGCAACAGCGCTGTCCATGTGGCCGCCCAGTACGGACACCTCACCTGCATACAGGTAGCTTAGAGTAATAGTCACATAGTCTGTGTAATAGTCACAGTATGATCTGAACTAGGCATGTAGAAAGACTAATACTCCACTATCCCTCTCCTCTGCTCTCCTACTCTCCTACTCTCTCTCCCCTCCTCTCCATTCCTCTCCTCCTTATCTCTTCTCCAGACCCTGGTAGAGTACGGCTCCAACGTGACCGTTCACAACCAACAGGGCGAGAGGCCTTCCCAGAGTGCCGAGCGGCAGGGGCACACCACATGTGCGCGCTACCTGGTTGTCGTGGAAACGTGCATGTCCCTGGCATCTCAGGTTGTCAAGCTCACCAAGCAGCTCAACGAGTGAGTAAAACACATGCACACACGCGTGCACACACGCACACACACACACAAAGAAATGTGTCTGATTTTGTGATGTGATTATTGTATCTCTCACCAGACAAGCTGTAGAGAGGCTGGCTCTCCAGAATCAGGTCCAGAGACTCCTGGATCCAACCAAAGGAGAGGGAACTCCCTCACGATCTCCCAGGTCTGCTCTGCTCACACACACACACACACACACACACACACACACACACAATTCAAGATTCAAGATCAGTTTATTGCCATGTATAAACACATACTATGAATTTGCTTAGGTCGATAGTGCATGCACTGATGGAGACATTACACAGGTTGCAGGACAGGACAGGACAGTGCAAATACAATATACAATATATCCGAAAAAGAAAAAGTACAAATGCAAAATACACAATACATACAGAACGGAGTGTGGTGAGAATATGTACTGTGTGTGTAGAGGGTAGTGTGATCTACAGTATGTACGATGCTTTATTTATGCAATGTGTGTGCTGTTGTGATATATGGTGCAAAGGGTGTAGAGTCGGGGGGGGCGGGGTCATAGGAGGACACAAACCTTGTTCATGAGGCTGATGGCAGTGGGGAAGAAACTGTTTTTGTGGCGCGAGGCGCAGGGGAGAGTCTACTTATGCCTACTTATGTAGACTCTCTGTCTACTTATGTAGACTCTCACTGCCTCTCTCTCTCTCCTACACAAACACACACACACACACATTCATCCCAAGTTGGCTCTGTATAATGTATTATCTCTACATTTATACTTCACTGATCAAATGTACTAATACATGCTTCTTTCCGTCTCCTTGGTGACCAGTTCCCATCAGCCCTCAGTGGAGGCGTGGCCTGAGATGACACTGACAGCGGAGGGCACTCCCGGAGACAGCCATTGGGTGGTGAGGCAGGGAGGTTTAGCTGCGGACTCGGTTCTGCGTCAGCTCCTGGGGAAGGAACTTCCTCCTGGGGCGGCGGGGGGCGGAGCTAACCCCCCAGGGCCGCTGCGCAGGGCGGGGCTTGCAGAGAGGAGGGAGCTGAAGCTGGCCAGACTGAAGCAGATCATGCAGCGCTCCCTCAGCGAATCAGACTCCGACGCTTACCCCCCAGAGGAGGGCAAAAACGGAGCCCCGCCCACCTCCGGTCCGCGGCCCGAGAGGCCAAATCACCTGCCCATCGCCGAGGGTGAGGAGCCAATCAGCAATCACCTGCCCCTGGCGATGAAAAAGCACGCTCCCTCTTCCTCTTCCTCTTCCTCAGAGCGCAAGTTGGCCTTCTCTCATGGGGCCACCAAGTCTGTCGACGGCGCCCACAACCCCTCCCCCACCTCAGACCGCAGCGACCCGGACGCTCTGGGCGAGGCTTCCGGAGAGTTCCACGACGTCCACGGCCAGAAGGTCACCACCAGCCCCAAGAGCGCCCTGAAGTCCCCGTCCTCACGCAGGAAGACCTCCCAGAACCTCCGGCTCAGAGTCACCTTTGACGAGCAGGTGAACCAAAGGCCGCAGGAGCCAGAGGCCAAAGGGGCTCATGGGAAAGAGAGTTCTGGAAGGACTACAACGAGCAGCGAGTCGTCAGACACGTGGAAACGCCCCTTTGGAACTTTCCGCTCCATCATGGAGTCCCTGAGTGGCAATCAGAACAGCAACAACAACAACAACAACAGCCAATCAGCTTCCGCTGTCAAGCAGCACTCTGGTTCCGGAACACTCCAGAGCTCGGCCAATAGGAAAAACACAGAGACTAAAGCGGGGCCTGGTGGGCCGTCCAAGACCAGGAACAAGAGCAGTGCGGTCTAGAGGTCTGTTAAAGAGACATTCCACTCATTAAATGTCTTTAATACCCCCCAACACAGTGTCTGACACAGGCGGAGACACAGCAGGGGAGAAGTAAAGGATGTGTGTCGCCTTTAACAATGTTTATGTTCATGAAATACTGTCCCTGTCCAGGTCAGTGACAGGGTGACTGGTGTTCTTCATGCATCTGCACACACACGACTGCACCTGACAGACTAGCATGCACTCCAGCACAAACATATATCTTTGAAGCCACTGTTTATATTTAATGTCTATAATCAGCGTCACAAGTGTTTATTTTTAGTTCTATCATCTATGCAGTGTTTTTTTTGGTTCTGACCAGGAGTACAGGTCCTGTACTGTATGAGTTCAAATGTCACGGTGAGATTATAATGACTGTAGTGTTTCATTTGACGTCTTGATACCATGAGCTGTACTTAGTTACATGTATTGATGTTTTTATCTGTGTAATTGTCTAATGGACAACAGTTCAAACAATTGTTTGTTTGATTTCCTCGCAATGCAAAAAAATGACTGAGGCAATAGTAGTGAATGTTAAACCTAAAGTTTATTTTATATTTCAGGATGTTTTTTTATGTATGTACAGAGGCAGAATGAGTTCATACATCATTCGTTGGTCTGTATTTAAACTGTTAAGACGAACTGAACTGAAATAAACAGTTTCATGTTTCTTATTCTTTGTTCAGTGGAATCAGTTTACAGTCGGACACAAGTGGTATTTTCACTTTGCCTAGTCAATCCTAGATGAATATTATTGTTGGGTTATGCTAACTGGCACATGCCAGAATGTATTGTATTTTGCATCGAAAAGCAATACAAAAGTTTTAATTATAATACCCCAATTGATGGGTGTTTGGTAATTGTGCTTTTCAATCATAGTTAATATGAAATATGGTTCACACACTGGCCATTAGTGAGATCATGTGATGACTGGTAAGTCGTCAGTGAGGTAGAGTACAGAGTCGGATGCTTTAAGATTCCGCTGCTAGGAGACATTTCTCCTCGCCTCCTCTTCAGCCCTGCGGTTCATGTTACAAAAAACAAGAGCTATTTTTTCAGAGAAGTTAAACTGATAAATTAGACCTCATTTATTGGACACCAGTTTGAGTCAATATCCCTGGGAGCCCGTCCACACCTAGGAGAAGCGGGGTGCTCTAATTGGTTGACGCTGTGAGATGTGAGGGGAAACGTTTAGGCACGGGGCGCCGGCCCCGGCGGGCAGCGGGAAAATGGAGGAGACAAGCGCTTGATTTGACAAGGGGAGTCATCTATAGATTTTTGTGTCCGTTGTTTTGGCTTATTTGTGTGTGCTTTACTCAGTCAATCAAATATAATTGACACCACTGGGCTGTGTTGTTGCAGGGATGACAGCAGTTAATGCCAGGGAAACGGCAGGCGGGAGGGAGGGATGGAGGGGTGGGTTGGGGGGAGATGGAGGGAGGAAAGTTCTCTCTGTGAAGGATAGAGGAAGGTTTCTGCCTGGCCGGTGACAGTTTCTCAGCCGTCAACGGCATTAATTGATGTAAGGACAGAGATGATGGATACTGATAAACACAACCTTTAAAAAAAGGAGAAGGAAAAAAAAGAAGAAGAGCTAATTGCACCCTGCGTCTCCCTCCACGCATACTCACTCAGTCACGGCCTCCCATGCGTTCTCACTCACTGACTGGCTCAACCGCTGAATAGTATAAACAACCATACATACACAGCCTTCAATACTCACTCACTACACCCATGCATATCCTTCAAGCTAGCTGGGCCGCAGGACGGTGAACGCCACAGTGTACTAAGGCCTGTGACTGGGAGCCTGAGCCAGAGGCGTTTGACTGGAATGTTTGGAAACAGGAGGTCAGCTCTGGCAGGCTCAACACACCAGGATGACAAGGAAAATATTTATCACCTGAGTTTCACATAAGTAATTTATCCTCAGTATGTAACCTAATGTAGCATGCTTGCATATTATGGGTTGCATGTAGCATAAAGGTTGTGAACTATCATTATCCCAGGGAAATAAATGCCTTGTATCCTGACAGGAGATGCCACTTTTCTGTTAAACCAGAGGGGGGCAGCATTGCTATTCTGAATCTGCAGAACAGATTTATACAGACCACACACAGTCCCCAGATAGGGCTCAACATTTGCCTTTTAGAAAATAAACCTTTTTCTTGCTTTACAAAACCTTTTCTCAATATTACCATTCATAATTTTCCCTTATTTTACCCCTATTTTACATGTCACTGCTGCTGCTCAGGATCTCTCTAGAACAGTCCGGTGATGAACTGCTTGTGTGGTGGAGCCCAGATTCAGACCCCATGAGAAACTGATTAGTCTCTACGGTCTGCAGTAGCCTACACACCAAGGCAACACACAGCACTCATTCACATCTTGAGCATAACAGATCGAAAACCTTTCAAAACACTTCAGTGAAAAGCATGAATTGGTTTGGGTAAATATATTTTGAAATACAAACCTGTGAGAGGAGAATGTATGCTGTGGAACGAGTCAAGTGTTGTCCAACGATATGTGAATAAAGTTGCTCTTCATCTCCCTGGGAGAGAGCATGGTGGCATGTTGGTTTCTGACCACCAGTTCTGTTCAGGCGCCAGGAACTCCATTCACACTCCGTATTAGGACAGGAACGGCAGAGCTTTACATAACGCCTGATGAAACACCATGGCAACATACCATATATTACTGATGGGTCTCTATGGCCACATACCACATCTACAGTAACTGGGGGCAGCCATCACTGATGTAGGCAAGAGGTTGGTCAGCATCGCATTAGTTTAAACATTCAGATAGTTATTCAAGGGGTCTCATAGATAGACCACCGCTCTATTACAGACAGAAAATACATGAACGCTGGTTCTGATATCCGCTGGAGCACACAATTGGCCATTTTGCCTGGCCTAATTACAGAATTAAAAAAAAATCCAACAATCAGTAATTGGGCATTTAGTCAGGCCTAATTACTTAATTAAAAAATCCGGCCTTGTCACCGTCTGCTCGGGACCCCTGCCGGTACCTGTGCCAAATATGAATGCTATCAGGCCAACGGTGTCTGAGGAAAATGGAAACAGACAGAGATACAGAGGTTTGCTCATTCATGTGCCACCTGCAGGCTGCCATGGGCAGTCTGTACATAGTGCTATCACTAATTGTTATGTGCTGCCACCTGCTGGCTGCTGTGGGTGTAGTGTGAAGTGCTATCACTAATTGGCTAACACTAATTTAGTTGGCCATAATTAGAGAATCCGGCCCTGTCACCGTTTGCCTGGGACCACTGCCGGTACCTGTACCAAATATGAATGCTGTCAGGCCAACGGTGTCTGAGGAAAATGTAAACAGACAGAGATACAGATAAAGAGTTGCTCATTTATATATGTAGATATATCTAGATGACTATAACAATAACTCATTGTAATGTAGACTTTTGTATTGCATCCCTGTGCTGTGAGAGGACCCCCCCCCCCCCCCCCCCCCCCGCCCATTTGAGCAGAGTGATCTCCTGCTCTATGTGTACAGGAGTAATGATGCTAGTTTCTGGAGCAGCCTGTAAATCAGAGCAACATTAGGGCTGTCAGCAGGACCTCAGGAGACACAGCAGCACATCTCTAATACCCCAGACTCACGAGACAGCCAATTCCAATAGAATACAACAGAACAGAATATTTTATGTTTCTTCCAGATAGACCAACATATCGCTACCATGATAATGATGAACATCCTCTCTTTGGAAACGGTCTCTGCTAAAGAGATTTTGTGCAGCCTATGTTTAAGTCAGGTTTTGATGGAGATAAAGAGATAGACCGTGTGTCTCTGTGTGTCACTCTCTGTCTGTCACATACGTATGTACTGACTGAGAGGTGTCCCTGCCCCCCCCCCCCAGTCCAGACCTCTGACCCCCCCTGTCAGCCTGCCTGCCCGGAGAAATTGTTCAGAGAAAGTAGCTGTCAGGTTGCATTGCTGAACCACTACAACTCAATCTCATTTCTCAAAAAAAAGGTTTCCAAAACCGTGAGTGACTCTCTGACTGAGTGTGTAGGCGGCTACAAAGGCCTACAGTAGATGTGTCCCTGCTACGTCCTGTGGTCTGCTGTTGTCTACGAAAACTTAATTTTCCATCTGTTTTCCAGCCTTTCAAACAGTGATGATAAACATGTCTGTATAAGCAGGCAGATCCAGTGTGACCCAGAGGAGGGCAGCTTAGCCTCATCAGCGCTCGTCGTTATTTAATCTCCCCATGCCCTGAGCTGACTCTCCCCTCCACATCCCAGAATACGGCCAGCTCTCCCCATCCCTGAGACAGTTGGAATATTACACATTACTGTCCAAGGGATCTTCTAGCTCAGTGCCATCTGGTGCAGTCAGCAAATCAGCCAGCCAGGCATTTTGGCTTGGCAGCCCGGTACGGGGCCATGGCAGTACAGTCAGTGTATATTTATTGGAATGCAATGGCTCCTTTAACCTATTCCATTGATCGGTGAGTGTCTCCCATTAAGGCAGGGTAGGGTGTCCATAGGGAGAGGGAGAGGCAGTCCCTCACTGTCTGCCTGGCACTCTGCCTGCCCCACCCCCCTTCCCCATCCTCCCTCTGGGGACAGCACAGATACACCACAGTATCATTTAGGCCTCTGCCGGCTCTGCCACCTGATTTGCTGTAAATAACAGCTCATTACAGCGGAGCAGACAGGAGAGACGGAGTCACGGCTCAGTGGAGGTGCCGCTGTGTTGCAGCCTGTCTCCGTTTCTGGACTGACTGGGGGGCCTCGGGCCAGTGTGTGTGTGTGTGTTAGGGGGGTCCCACGAGACTCTATCTTGGTCTCTCCAACTGTCAGGGTTCAAGGCGACAGTTTAGTTTGAGGACTGAAAATGCCCCCCCCCCACCACCACCACACACACACACACACACCAGCCAAGCTCTACTGTGCCCCCCCCGTAAATGACTTTTAGCAGTGACATTTAGTTAGAGGCAAGACAGATGTGGTGGCAGTTTTCTTAAATCACCTCACAGTGCTGTACGGTGCAATTCATCCAACTCAATTTTATACATCTTTAGAAGACATATAGCATTGAGCTGCCCCATTTGTTCTGTATGACATCAATAAAAACATCTCTCTCCAGCGCCTATAACTCATTTGTATCCTGTGGGAAGTTATCAGTTATTGGTACAATGTTACAGTGTGCGGCTGACTTGTGCTGTGTACCGAACTGCCCATTTATCTATCTGTCTGTAATTGCTTCCAGCTGCCATGAGCTGTAGGCCTACACTTCTCGTTTCATGAATGGAGAATAGCCTACTACTAGTTCTATTCTATCATATTCCATAATGAAGAGATGTCCAGGATAAAAGAGCAGAGCAAACTGTTATTCTATTCTGTTCTATGAGTTAGCCTACTGACTGCAAAAAAGGCGGAAAGAGCGCCCGGCCTGTCACAAGTCTGAAACTGTTCCTGTGTCACATGACAGCACCGCGAACCTCCTGACTCCTATCTGTCGATTGTTTTCTTGTGCGGATATTGTAGCAGAGGGAAGATGGCGGAGGAGAGAGAGCCTCCACCGATGGGAGATGCTGGACAAACTGACTTCAGGGAGGTCGAAGACGGAGAGGACCTCTTTGTCAGTACGCTTTCCACGCAGGAGGTGAGAGCGATGATGCAGGGTTGACTTTGTCGCGGCGCAGCGGGGCGGGATGCTCATTGATGCCAAATCGTGGGGGCTGTCAAGGAACCTCTTTTACTCTGAGCTATGCTGCTAGATATGAGTCGAGGTTGTTGCGATTGGGATAATACGAATTGTCTGGATGACTAGTTTGCAATTATATTTCAAGCATCGTAGATCATCGTTGGGAATATAATGTTATAGTCAGCTCACTCTGAGCCAAGTGCGCATACTGGGTGGGAGTCAGGGGGGCTTCTTCGCGGGCGTCATTGTGCGCCTAGTAAACGCAGGATCTCTATGCACTTTACTCTCTTCCGGGTTTATAGAGTCAAGATCAGATGACTGTCACACAGGTGTGGCACGGGGATAGTGACCGGAGAACAAACTCCTGGGAACGGTTTACCTGAATAAACAGTGCGTGATATGACTGAGACTGGCGGCAATCACCATGAGTGTCGCCTGCAGTGAGTTTGTTTAGCTGAGTAACATCAATTAGAGGGTTGGGTCTTCACCAGGAAACATTGAATAGGCTACTGATTGTGTGCATTTTGCACTGCCAAATTCCATGTGTCCCTTTTTCCCCATTTTCGAGTATTGCAACATTGGATGCCACCCATGCATTCTCTTTTGAAAGCAGCCTGGCCTTAAGAGTATTGCAATTCTACATTCCTGGAATCCTGGGAATGGAGCTTTTTTGCATGTGTCATCTATTTGCACATTTCCAAGAATCCCCCCCCCACACACACTCACACACATAGGCGCACACACACATACACACTTGCACTGTTCCATTACTCGTGATCCATTCTGTCAGCAAGCCAAGCCTATCAATCAGTTGCACACCTCTTTTGTGAGGAAGGGGAACTGAGAGAAGGGTGTGTTTATTGTAAAGAAAGTCCGTTAGAGGGTTCTATAAACAGGAAGTGAACAGCAGTAGTGCGCGGTAGTGAACATGCGTACACATTAACCTATAGCTGACCTCCTCTCTGTTCTGTAGAGGTGGACTAAGCCAGGGCCAGGAGGAGACCTTATAGGCCTGTCTCCTTCTCTCTCTCCCCCCTCAGCCTGTCCTCCCCTCCTCCTCCCTCCTTCTCAGCCTGCCCCACCCCACCCCCTGTTTTTTTTATATAGCCTAGTTAATGTAGTAGTTTTTATCACTACTGGCAAGGAGATGACATGAGTCTGTTCCAAGAATTTTTAAGTGTTTTTTTTATTTGCTAATCAAAAGTGTGTGTTCTGAACTGTGTTCTGTCTATCGAAGCCCCACAGTTGGGATCATGTAGTCTCGTCACAGCCGCAGGCCTAGTGGCCTGGTTGACTCATTCTTCTGTGTGAGGTGAACTGAGAATGTTGAGGTCAGCAACAACCAGCCACTCACTCTTGCATGCTTTTTCCTTCCCATTCTCTCATTCTGTGCTGAGTAAGAGGGAGGAAGTGTCCAATTATCACTCACGCTTCCTGCTGTTCCCCTTAGCTCAACTCTTCTCCCTTCCTGGACTGTCTCTAGAGGGAGGTGTTGATGAGGAAGTTTCAGCCAATGAAAACCTTGGCTGTCAGCCCTGGAGGTCTGCCTCTCTCTGTGATGCTCCTCCAGTCCTCTAATCAACAGCGGTTTGGGTGAAAATGTGGACTGAAATTAGCCTATAAATTGCATTTATAGGCTACATCCCAGTCCCACAGCTCACCAGGGTTCACTGCTACAGCAGTATTTTGTTACTGGTCATTGGAAATACTGTGGTGTATGCCTGGCTGACAGTTTTCCTGTTGCTTCCTGTCGAGAGATGGGAAGGAGAGGAAGTTTCTACAGAGACCATTGGTCATCTCAGGACATGTGACGCACGGCAATATGTTGTTTATACTGTACTGCTATGCTACTAGTACCATCAATGTGCTACTGTACTTATCCTAGACACTCCCACTAGTGAGGCTAGGATCCAGTATAATACATGTCATTCAAGCCTGGTTCCCCAGACACAGATTAGGCTAATTTTAGTCCTGTAAGAGATAAATCTTTCCTAGGAGATTTCACCATGGTTGGTGACCATGTTGGTGACCATGGTTATACTCTAAAACGAGGGTTAATCTGGGTCTTGTTAACTAGGTAGCTTTAGGTGAACTAGTCCATGGAGGGGCAGTGTGATTCACTGGTTTGGATTGATTGAGTTCATGTGAACAGATCTTTATAGAGATCAGACAGTAGGTCTTTAGATGTACTCACCAGATCTGGTCCTGGTCTCTCTGTCCTCCATACTGACCGAGTTGTCTCCATGGTTCTGTGTGTTTCCAGTCGGACCCGTCCTCTCCAGACCCGGAGCCCCCGAGCTTGCCCACCGAGGAGGTCACTGTGGAGGTCAACGCCAGCTCTAATGGACCCAAGCAGGTTGACGCCCTGTTTGACGATGACCCAGAGGATCTGTTTGCAGGTAGGATGTTCACATTACCTTTCTTTTGTGTACACACAGACACGCGCGCACACACACACACACACACACACACACACACACACACACGCAGGCATGCAACAGCATGTTATTATCTGTTAATAATAATAATGGGTTTTATTTATTTAGCACACTTTAAAATACAATAAAGTCTCAAGGTGCTTAAAGGTACCCCGAGGAGTTTATTTTTGGTTACGAAACAGTCTCATTTTAATGTGGGTGAATCTACATTACCCACACTTGTTTATGTGTCCATTTTCGACAAATGTCGTTTCTTCTATGTAGTTTATTTTTAGATTATAATTTCGTGGTCGGGTCGTCCAGAACTTCCTTGGAATGACGAAACGATTTACTGCAGTAGCCTACGCCGCCGACAAGAGACAACGCGAGCAAATATGACCGTTATATATTGTCAAAAGTAACGTTACTAGTAAGACCTATGTAATTACCTTGTCGGTGGCGATCGTTCTGTCTTCAAAACACCCGGCTCAGGTAGCTAAGGTTTACGACAGTACGCGGGGAGGCTCATGGGAAATGTGGTCTTTTTGGGCGGAAAACACTTCCGCTTCCTGAAACTCCTTGTAGGGCCTTTAACACAGAATACTAAAACAATGTACACAAAATCAAATAACATTACAACTAATCAATTTAAACAACAAATCCAGCAATTACGAAGCAAATGAATGAAAATATGTTATAGCCTGTCGTGCTTGTGTGTGTGTGTGTGTGTGTGTGTGTGTGTGTATGTGTGTGTGTGTGTGTATGTGTGTGTGTGTGTGTGTGTGTGTGTGTGTGTGTGTGTGTGTGTGCGTGTGCACGTGCGCAGAGGCCACAGAAGAGGTGTCCCTGGACAGCCCAGAGAGGGAGCCCATCCTGTCAGACGGTCCCTCCCCCGCCATCACCCCCGTCACGCCCACCATCACGATCACACCGCGCGGCGACCTGGGACACGTAGACATGTTCAATGCCGACCTGGACGAGGTAACGCCCCCACGCGTTCTGGGTCATAAGGTCATGTGGAGGTCATTAACTTGATCTCCTCGGAGGGACTGCCTGTAGACTCCGTCAAGTCTGCAATGTGAAACGGCTGTTCAGGACCATTCACACTGGTGTTGTGTTGTGATCGATCTGTTTTGCTGTCTGTCGTCTTGTAGATCGAGGAGGAGGAGGCGGAGGGAGGGGATTCATTTGACATGCATATATCAGTGTCGGATCCGGAGAAAGTTGGTAAGAGAATTCTCACTCGTCAACACCCTACTTCTATTTCCAGGAATCGTTATAGTCCCTTTGCTGATGCTGAACTGGACGCTGGCAGCCTAGCTGTCCCCGCTGACTGCACAGAGCTGCTGACCCCACACTTCCTGTTTCCTGTTCACCTCTTCTCAGACCTGGGCGAGACAGAGCTTAGAGTGAGCTTGATTTAGCTTATGAGGCGTGCTGAGTGGACGTGGTTCACACTGTTGGGACCATCCCATACTGTATGTTCCAAGTCACCAGGCTAGCTAAACCTAACGCACCAAAAATGGCTAAATCAATCATTTTGCACCCCCCTCCTTGCTGTGCTGAGGTGAGCCTCAGGAGTATTGTCAGGTGTACAGGGTGGTCAGAGGCCTGTTAACAGGTCGTCTTCAGAGAGCCTGTCTATGTGTGGATCAATAAAAACTGTGGACCAGAGGATCTGCTGCTAGGGCTTCCATCCAGGCAGAAGATGGGCTGCTACTGAAGCTGCGCAGGTCTGACTCTGAAGAGGAGTTGGTAGGGGGGCGGGGACAGGCGCGCTGGTGTATTCTTTGGTTAATAAATGCCCTGTAACTACACAGGGAAACACTGCACTGCAACTTGTTTCAGTTCAGTCGTTTCCAGGTTTAACAGTTGTGATAATTGTCAATGTTCACTGAACTCCTCCTAAACTGCATGTTGAGAGGTTGAAGGTGCAGCTATGGTAGGTTTGTGGTTGATGAATGTTACCTCTCTTCCAGGGGATGGCATGACTGCTTACATGGCATACAAAGTCACAACTAAGGTAGAGAACAACATGGAGTCTGTTTACCACTGAATTTGCATCAGCCTGCACATCAATGATTTTCCGATGACTGTTTTGGGAAGTAAACGTGCAGCATCTCTCCACAGTTATCTTGATACAATTCATCTTTCCTCCTCTCTATGTCCTCTTCCTCTTTTACTCTCCTCCTCTCTCTCCTTCTCTCCTCCTCTCTCCTCCTTTCCGCATGTCTCCTCCTCTGTCCTCTAGACATCCATGAGTGTCTTCAACAGGAAGGACTTTGCTGTCAAGAGGAGGTTCAGTGACTTCCTGGGTCTCCACAGTAAACTGGCCTCCAAGTACCTCCACATCGGCTATATAGTCCCCCCAGCCCCTGAGAAGAGCATCGTGGGTAGGAGACATGAACGTTTCTGTGATGTAGCAGAGCTTGCAATGTTGTTGTGAAAGTTTTATTGCCAAGGTTAACCTGTTTTTGTATGTTTGTTTGTTTGTTTGTTTGTTTGTGTGTCCCTCTTTAGGGATGACCAAAGTGAAAGTGGGGAAGGAGGATCTGTCGTCTACCGAGTTTGTGGAGAAGAGAAGATCTGCTCTGGAGAGGTAACGTAGAAACAGAACTCCTCATCCAACACTCCATTTACAGGTAAAACAAATCAATAACAGCGGCAACACTACAGCTGCAGAATGTGTCGGGTTAATTTGTTGTCATGATCATTATGACACATACAAGCTCTGCCGCTGACAGTCAGGCTTGTTAAACAGCAGCCTGTCAGAGGAGACACTTTAACAGCTCCCACGTTCGACAGGAACTTTAACATGAAAATCCACCCGTGGTCTAAAGAGCATTCTTGTTCTGGGCTTTTGTGGCCTAAAGGTTAACCAGAAATATTAGGTAAATAATTATCACGGGCATGCTCCCTTGGCCTCAGAGCTGTCAACACATACACAGTACACACACACACACACACACACACAGACACACACACACACACACCAGGAGATGCTCTGAAGCTTTGGTGTGTGGGCTATTCTCTGGACAGCACTCTCTGACACGGCTGGTATTCAACCTGCAGCCTGTCTCCCTGGCAGCGTGTTTTTTTGCTTGTTCTGATGAAGGGAATAGCAGCGAACGTTAAGTGAAGCGCTGACATTTCTCTGCCCTTTTATCAGTCTGCTGACTGACAGTAAGGTCAGTGTTGACCAGCGGGATGTCAGCTCGTAGAGCTCATTGGCAGAGAACTGGACCCTGATGGCTACAACCGGACGTTACTCTCAGTCTGCTCACCTACAGAATTATCATGCCAGTATATTTATGAATAGCGGCAATCTTTCATTATGGTTTTTCCTACCAAAATCATGTTTTGGTGGAGGAAATGTTGCATTATTTCATCCTCTCACTCAAATCATTATTAGATGATCATACAGGTATTATCTCTGCTGGTGGCATGCTGGTGATGGTCTGTGTCAGAGGTCACGCTGTTCTCTCCCCTGGCAGGTACCTGATGAGGACAGTGAAACACCCTATCCTGCTGAAAGACCCTGATGTCATACAGTTCCTGGAGAGCTCTGAGGTAGAAATACATCCAACCTCGTTAGAACCTCATTCTAATTTTAAACCGTAACATAATATTGCAGTCCAGTGTTGTTTGAAAATTGCGTAACATTACAGTCCAATGTCATTCTAACATTCTGATAATGTTATAAGTCCAACCTCATTTTAGCGTTGAAATAATGTTAGAGTATCCTGTTAAATTCAAATTGTTCATAATTTTAATGTCATTGAAGTCAGAGTGGCTGAAAACTGTTTTTATTGTTTTCGTAATTTCATTGCGCCTTACAACATTTTTCAGATGTGATTTTGCAGTCATGCTTTGCAGCTCTAAGTTCATCTCAATTCCATTGTAAGATTCTAATAGGAGAATCTTACGACCACAAAGCCCTAGGTAGACTTCCCCCTGTCTGTGTAGTTGGACTGATGGCCCTCTGGAATGAGTCTGGGATCCTCTCAGCAACAAACATGCATTGGCCAGAAAATGGCCCACTAGCGTCATGGCAGAACAAATCTATACGTTCCTGAAACAACAGTCTTCATCCCTGCTAATGAAATGGAACTGTAGCGGAGAAGGATAAATGGTCAGCAGCAATTGAAAGCTATTTTTGCCCCCTATTGTCCCTCTGAGAGTTTTCCCAGAGAACGTATTAAATGAGATTCCTGCAGCATTGAAATGTATGGGAGTGGAGAAAACCCCACTCAGCCCCTGGGCTCCCGCCTGGCCCCCGGCCCTCAGGGGACGCCGGGAGCCCAGCCTGTTAACCGGTTTGTTTGCCCTTATTTGTCATTTTATCCCAGCTGCCGCGAGCGGTTAGCACACAGGCACTGAGCGGGGCGGGAATATTGAGGATGGTAAACAAAGCTGCCGACGCTGTCAACAAAATGACAATCAAGATGAATGAATCGGATGCGGTAAGGGCTGATTTCTGGACTTGAATAATGAGACGAATTAATGAGGGCTCTCCTGCTGAATCCTAAGGTTGTGGGATGGAGGACAGAAGAGGATAGAATTGCTGGTGGGGGGTGAAGAGAAATACTATTGGGGTGATTTATTTTAGTTTTACGGTTGGCTGGTACCGTTTATTACTGTATATTTGTAATGCACTATTTATCCAGTTATTGTGATAATATCTATACAACTATATTTCATTGAATGCATAGTTATATTTCATTTGTTAGGGATTTGGTTGAAATAAAAAGTGTAAAAGTATATGGCAATGACTCTGTAATTTTTTTATTGGTCATTATAATATTTTTGATTTGTTATCCAGTGGTTTGAGGAGAAGCAACAGCAGTTTGAGAACCTGGACCTGCAGCTAAGGAAGCTACATGCCAGCGTGGAGTCTCTTGTCTGTCACAGGAAAGGTAACAACGCACCTACAGCACCCTCCCTCTACACACCAAACACCTACCAAACACCTACCTCCTCCATCTAACACCTCCTCCCTCTACACACCAAACACCTACCAAACACCTACCTCCTCCATCTAACACCTCCTCCCTCTACACACCAAACACCTACCAAACACCTACCTCCTCCATCTAACACCTCCTCCCTCTACACACCAAACACCTACCAAACACCTACCTCCTCCATCTAACAGATACCTCCTCTCTCTAAACACCGAACGCCTACAGCCTATACTTGCTGTTTGACAGCGCTTAAACACATGTTTAAACAAGTTACCTCCTCCATCTAACACCTCCTCCCTCTACACACCAAACACCTACCAAACACCTACCTCCTCCATCTAACAGATACCTCCTCTCTCTAAACACCGAAAGCCTACAGCCTATACTTGCTGTTTGACAGCGCTTAAACACATGTTTAAACAAGTGCGTATTTTGCGGCGCTTTAATTTCGGAGGACCTGCACAGCCAACCGCAGCCAACACTCCAAAGGAACACAGGAGATGCGCGGTGGCCATCTTTTGTATGCGTACGCATAGTTAAAACCATGTACCGTATACCACGGGCTTACCTCCTTCCTCTACACGACACCACAGTACATTCTCCCTCTACACACCAAACAGCCCCTTACAACAGCCCCAGCTATGCATCCTGAGACCCATTCACCATCATACTGTCTGTTTGAGAAATACGTAACCATCGCCCGTCCCCTCCTTTCCCCTCCCCTCTCTCAGAGCTGTCCGTGAACACGGCGTCCTTCGCCAAGTCAGCGGCCATGCTGGGTAACAGCGAGGACCACACGGCGCTGTCGCGGGCGCTGTCCCAGCTGGCGGAGGTGGAGGAGAAGGTGGAGCAGCTGCACCAGGACCAGGCCTGCGCTGACTTCTACCTGTTCTCTGAGCTGCTGGGAGACTACGTACGCCTCATCACCGCAGTCAAGGTACTGGACAACTATGGAATAGGATAGGATAGGATAGAATGGAATATAATAGAATGGAATGAAATAGAATAGTCTAGAATAGAATGGAATGAAAGACATTTTGTATTTAGAATAAAGACTCACATACTGTAGACTAGTCTCTTTTACAGTGTCTGAACGGTTTTGACAAAATGAGTTTTTCCCTGTTTCTCTCATCTGGTTTTTCTTACCGCTGTAGAGTGCTCTAACTGTCTTTCTTGTGTGTGCTTGTGTGTGTATGTGTGTGTGTGCGCATCTGTGTGTGTGCGCATCTGTGTGTGTGCACACGTGTGTGTGTTGTGTGTGCGTGCGTGTGTGTGTGTGTGTGTGTTTGCGCATGCAGGGTGTGTTTGACCACCGGATGAAGACGTGGCAGAAGTGGCAGGATACCCAGCTACTGCTGCAGAAGAAGCGGGAAACCGAGGCTAAACTTCAGTTTGCAAACAAGCCTGACAAGCTGCAGCAGGCCAAGGACGAGAGCAAAGAGGTGGGAGGATGCTGAGACACACACACACACACACTTGCACACATACAGAGTAATGATGCTCCAAACACACACACACACACACATACACACACACAGTAGTAGTACTGGTGCACTTCAAACACCAGCATGTAATGGAAGAAAACCCGTGCGTAGTTAGAGGTAGACCTGTCAGAACATGGCAGGAGAGGACAGATGCAGTAGAGTTGCTACTGTAGGTTCCGTTATTTAAGGAGAACTTGTCAGACTTCTGGTTTAGTCTCAAGCCTGACAGCTCTCAGAAAACACAGAGAACAGCACTGGTCTGCGTCTCAACCCGGCAGCACTGCCGGCCAAATCTGTTTCCATGTGTACTATTGCGTAGTCAAGATAGATCAAATTGTGTTGGTTTGAACCACACACGTTATCCAGACTCAGTGCAGGTAGTATAGTAGGTATGGTAGTACAGTTTGTAGTAGGTATAATAAGCGCACACACCCATAATTCTAGTGTGTATTAGAACCATGTCAAATCATTGAGCCACACTGCCCCCTGTAGGCACTGACAGGTAATGAGTTTCCTCTCAGTTTTCCTCATCACAGACTCATCCCTGGGTTGTTATCCTGTCATACCAGCGCATGCTGCTGCTGTCTGTCGATATTCCCTGAATATTGAGCCTGAGTTGACTCTCTCCCCTTGCACTCCTGGATGTTGCATACTAACTGTTGCGACTGAGCTACAGTATTGCTCATGCTGGCTAAAGTGCATGGATCTTCTCCTGTAGTCTGTGTTAGATTGGCTACAGTGAGAGGGCCTCCCTCTGTAGGCTGTGTGTGATTGGCAGACGTGAGTGATGTTGATGTTTTGCGTTTGTTTGGTGTGCGAAGCAGCGTTTTTCAGCCTCTTTAATTTCTGCATTATTCCCCCGCCATGCCTTCCTTCTGCAGGAGATTGAGGAGGTAGGACCCCGAGCTCAGCTTTCCTCTCTCTCCCTCATCCCTCCGTCCTTCCCTCATCCCTTTGTTTATCCTCCGTTAGCTCACGCCCATCTTAACCCCGCTGCCCCCCCCCACCCCCCCACCCCTAGCCCTCCAGGTCACATGTCCGTCAGAACACCATCTGAAACCTGGTCTGTGATAACCGGCAGAGTTACGGACAGGGAAATGCCTGCTCGTGTTCGGAAATTGGGAAATGTTTTGAAAAGAAAGACGAGGTTTTGCCAAATCTAGAATTTCAAAGGTAGCTTCTCTTTGGAAACCTAGACCTTCACACTGTCTAGAATAGAATTTCTGTGCAAAGCTCTTCATGAGACTGTCTCGTCCACACATAGAACAGACAGGCTGTTTGTGTCTGTAAAGGGTTAACAGTAGCTTGACTAACTCAGACCGTCATTCTCCTTCACCCGTCTCCATCATTAAAGTGTTAGGTTTAGATGACCAACTTTAATGATAATTACCATGGTAACCTCACATCATCAGGACTAGGATCAGCTACAGGCAACTGACCAGAGCATTAGCCCCAGAGACTGACCTTTAATTGTCCATCATAATTACATTAGCTCACATACAGTGCAGCCGTCTGGAGACACTATTATGTTCTTTGTTCTTAATGTGCGTAACACATGACTTGATTAATGGAGAGATGCTGTGGTTGTTTCCAGTTGGAGGCCAAGGTCCAGCAGGGAGAGAGAGACTTTGATCAGATCTCCAAAACCATCCGGAAAGAAGTCAACAGATTTGAGGTTAGTAGACGGGCAACTGCACATGAGTCATGTCAGTCAGAACAGCTTTGCCTACAATAATGTTGTTGTTTTGCCTTGGTTTCCACTTGTTACAGAAAGACAGAGTGAAAGACTTTAAAACTGTCATCATCAAATACCTGGAGTCCCTTGTACAAACACAGCAACAGGTACAGCCGACATTATAGAACTGTCCATGAATGGACAGTAACCTATTATTTTCTATTAACTCCATAACTGATATTTCCCCCTAACCTCACAAGTTCCCAGATGTGAGCGGCATGGTGTGATCTCTCTGCTCACAGTGGTCTCTCTCACAGTGGTCTCTCCCCTCTCTTCCTCAGCTGATCAAGTACTGGGAGGCCTTCCTACCAGAGGCCAAAGCTATCGCCTGATTGGACAGCCAGAGTAACGTCCACCACTCTGACCCCTGGCCCCGCCCAATGATCACACTCTTTCTTCTGTTTATGTCCAATCACAACCTCCAGACGACGCACGGAGACACAGTAATCAACTTTGACTTGCAAAAAAAAAAAAATTAAAAATCCTGATTTTTTTAATAGCTCACCCACTCAACCCGCTGTTTTTTGAAGCTGTGATGTCATCAGAAGGCGACGTGTGTCCCCTTCCTGCTCTGATATCAGTCTGAGAACTGTGATTATTATGGGGTGCCTGATCCAACACTACTGCTAGGTCTTAACCAGTATGATTTTGTATTCTATCTTATTTTTGCCACCAAATGTGCAATGGTTGAAAGATTTGAGTTGATTATTTGTATTTGTTTAATTTCAAAGCCTTGTCTGATTTTTTTAAATGTTGGAATCTGTGTTTCGAATTTCGCATTCCTGTGTCACACATGTTTGAGTATTTTAATTCTAATAAAGGATTGCATACTCATCATGGATTCTAACATCATCTTTATTAAGATTACTTAAGACTGCACTTAACTTAAAATATGAACTTATTTTACATTACACTATTAACCTTTTGTCATATTGCTCAGTCCTTCAAAAGGCCTCAAATAGCATATCATCTTGAAATGTGTCTTGAAATACTACAGTATACATTTAGAAATGTTCTTAAGGGAAATTTAGGAGTAAGTAGTACTAGTAGTAGTAGTATATTCCTGTGGTGGTGGTGGTAGTAGTAGTAGTAGTAGTAGTAGAGGTAGTAGTAGTAGTAGAGGTAGTAGTAGTAGAGGTAGTAGTAGTAGTAGTATATTCCTATGATAGTGAGGCTTGTTTCCTCAGATTAAGGACATTTTAGACCATGAGAACAAGGACATGAAAGAGTAGAACACCCTTTGTGCTGCTGACCTGTTCTGCCGTTAGTAAAACTGCCAGTTGGTTATAATCATACTGAACACAGGGAGTGGCTGGTGTCTGTCGAGAGGATAACTGGCCAGAGTAGGAGTCTCCTGAGAGCTCGTTTTCAATCACAGTTCAACTGTGTTTGGAGTTAAAGGGCTGGTGATGCCTACTTCCCTGACAGACTATCCCCAGCTCTGCATATGTAGCTACATCTCCACACTCACCAGAGGGACACAGTCGTTTGCATGGTGGCTGTCAGCCTATTGACTAGCTGTCATATTTAGGCTTTATGTATCTGGATGCATGATGAGCCCCCTGTCCTTGTCGTCCTGAATGTGTGCGTGTGTGTGTGTGTGCGTGTGTGTGTGTGTTTGTGTGTGTGTGTGTGTGTGTGTGTGTTTGTGTGTGTATGATTTGGTTCTTCGGTGTGTGTGTGTATGATTTGGTGTGTGTGTGTGTGTGTGTGTGTGTGTGTGTGTGTGTGTGTGTCTCGTTTAGCCTGTCTGCGTGTGTATGTGCCTGTGTGTACAGCATGCGTGTGAGAGAGTTAGTGCATGTGCGTGCAGGTCAGTGTGTGACAGCCCTCGGCACAGGCCTGGAGCTGGGAGGCACCGGCTTCTCAGTACTGGTGAATCACAGGTGTTTCTACTAGTTCATCCTCTGTGTTGATGTGACACAACACAGCAAATTCTTAGGGGAGGGGAGATATGAGTGGCAACTGATGAGACAATGCATGAAATAATCTGATTGCTTTCTTCTTTTCGTTTTTATCATGAATAGACTATATTGTGTTAGATTTGGGGTTTGTGAAAACTTAACCCCTACACCAGTTAATACCATCATGTAAATAAAACATTTTTTAGGACTTAAATGGAAATAATTGATAGTTGTCACAGTGTATGGCGTATTCTCTGGTACGACCCAGTGATCGAGCATATTCTGGAGACAAGCCTATTCTGCCTCCTATAGGCCAAACATGATCCTGACATGACCCACATTTACCTCAGGTTTAGGATAATGTAAGCACATTTATACAGCTCATCAATTACACAAAAACACACTCGCAACACATCTCTGTTTTCCCTGTAGCTGTTCTCACACTCTCTCCACCCTGAACTCATACACACACACACACACACACACAAACACCACGAGGTAAACAGAACAGAATGAGCAGAGAGCTGGAGAGCAGATAAGAATGTTGTCTGGCGTTGCCTTTATTTATCATATCTCCCAATAGCAGTGTTCTGGTGCGTAGTGGTCAACATACAGTGACCTTACTTGATCAAGTACAGCCCCACAGCCACTGATAAGGAGGCCAATATAATAGAGAACACTGAGCAGGGTGTACTGTAATTACTCCTGTCCTGTCAGAGGAGGGACCCCGGACCCCTGGCGATTCAAATCTGAGGCCCGCCAAGGCTGGGGAGCCAGGCTGTGCCAGCAGAGACTAATATCACACTGCTCCAGCCACATGGCTGAAATTGCACCAGTTTGTCATGCACACTCCTGCCAGTGCAAGTGGGCCCCCCCAAAAAAATATAATTTGCTTGAAAACCTTGAGCCTCCTTCCTCCCTGACTTCTTCCTCTCTCCTCCAGGAGGGGACTCCAGTCTTCTTCTTAGTGGTTTAACATTAGTCTATATCTGCCACCAATTATCAGGCTGGTCTCTGGCCTCCCTGTCTGCCTACTAGATGATAGACTCAAACTGGCCATCAGAAGGATAAACATTCCACAACATCTGAATGTCTTTTCCAGACTGTGAACGTGACATAAGACAGTTTCTCATGGCTGTCATTCTTCTTTTTCATCTTACTGAATCAATCCTGCTTTCCTATTGGATGCATCTGAACCTGTAGAGTTTAGAGCTCTGTAGTGTTAATTCA
>NC_140256.1:8054716-8087216 GCF_949987555.1 Borostomias antarcticus
CACTTCTTTAGTCACCACTACACCCCTGCTCCTCTCTTATCCTCTCCTCTCTCCTCCCCTCTCCTCTCCACTTTCCTGCATTGAAGCTGCTCCTTTCATCCTGCTACTGTTATTAAATGGGAAGGTACAGGAGTTAAATTATTAGTTCACACCATCAACATAAGATATCAAACACATAAATGAGCTATGCTTGGCCTGTCTGTCTGTCTGTCTCTCTGTCTGTCTGTCTGTCTGTCAGATTTTTAATTTATATAAGTTTTGGCTCATTTTAACATAAGCTACAGTGAACTCCGAACAGAGCCCCGCCCCCAGCATTCCAGCTGCCTCTAGAATTGTTTTGCCTGCTCATCAGATGCAAGGAGCTGCAGCTTTGCCCAAAATTAGTGCAGCTGCCCTGATACAAACACTGAACTATTACCTCGCACCAGCCTATTCTAGAATTATTTACATGGCCCAATATTAGTGCGTTTTATTGTCCACAAAATAGTAGTAGCTAGCTAGCAAGCATATAATGGACTAAATGGCCAATTACTGATTGCTCCAATGGGTATCAAGACTAGCAGATAAGTTGATTGGATGGGCTAAGCTGGAGTGATAGCAGATGTACAGTTTTTCGCTCCAACAGGTATCAGAACTAGTTTATTTGTATGAACTTATGTAGTTAGGTCAATAAAGTTTTCTATTAGTTGATATAAAGGCAGTGGGGTAACGTGGAAATGGAAGTTATCCTGCTGAAAATGTATTTTATGTCAAGAATATATCAAGTTTAACAGTCTTGGTCAATACTCATGAGAAATGTAGGCTATAACAGTCTTTGTTAATATTCCTGAGAAATGAATTATTTTAAAGTCATGTGGTAAACCTCATATTCTCAAGTTGAAACTTGAGAATTTTTCTTTTCTTTTTTTACAGTGTATTGAATCCATTTATCCGATGACATTTATGTACTTTTTCAACTTAATTGATGAACAAAAAAGAAGTCTTTAATTTTTTTCTGGAGGCTCAGTACTACAGTGTTTGATCTGATTGATGTCCTTCTCTGTGCTTCAGCACCAGCCTGGGAGAAGCAATGACCACAGTGGGAGAAAAGATCATTTGGTTCTTTGTGAGTGTGATTGGTCCTGAGCTGAGGCCCCCGTCGCTCAGTCTCGCTCTTTCACTTTGGGGAAAAGGTCAGGATTGCAAAGGGAATTAATTTAATTGCGCGCGGGGGCAGCTGGCAGTGTCAAATGGCTGAGGTGGGACTTCTTCCCATTTCATTAACTGGCTGTGTTCCAATCCGCGTGTCTGTAAATGCTGCCTGACACCCACGGTGTTTAGTATGCAGAGATTATGACTGGGCATGGGTACCAGTTAATAGGACTGCTGTAGCAGAGGCCTGCTCCCATCAACACCTATGCTAACCAGTCAGCCGGCCCTCTACGATATAAATACTAGTGGCATGATATAATGAAGTTGTGTTCTTTAAAGCAGTGCTGTGGGTGGGGGGCGGCCTGACGTCTGCTTGGTGAGAGCCTCCCTCGGTGATCGCCTCATCTGCAGCACTGAATAGTTTCACTCTGATCAATAAGCAGTTTTCCGTGGCCTTTCGCTAGTGTCACTTGTCATTGAGTGATGCAAATTTATGTCAGAAACTAGGCTGACAGTTTGCCTTTGGCTGTTTTGGAAATTACTAAAACTCAGCAATAAAAGAGGTGATGGGCCTATAGTCTGAAGGCCAGGAGAAAGAGAGAGAGAGAGAGAGAGAAAGAAAGAGAGAGAGAGATGAACAGGAGGAGGAAAAGAGTGAGACCCGTTCTATCATAAAGTGACTGCACTCTCTCTTTCTCTCTCTCTCTCTCTCTCTCTCTCTCTCTCTCAGTTAACTTGGCAATAAAGAAGAATTTGAAAATGACTGGAACCCCATGGGCACTAAAAGGTCACGCAAAACCCCTGAAGTATGGTAGGCATTGCTAAGTGATCTGGTACATATGTAAGAAATAAAGCGAACCATTCAAAATAAAGTAATTCACCTTTAACTCATTGCCTTTGCAGCTGATCATTTAGCATACATTAAGTTCAGTATCAACCTGGATTTCTATCTACATACGCTCAACTAAAGATTCAATCTGTGTGTAAGAGGATTTTATGAATGAGGTCCCAGGAGTTTTGCTGTTTTGGAGGATTGGCCTCTTCTAAACCCGGAGCTACTATGAGTCATGCTTCCCTCCTACACTCCACAGAAAAGCTTCCGTAACTTCAGTTTTGAAACCCTGACCGACAGATTTCTTTGCTCTTTATTAAATCCTTTTTTCTCTAGATGTCTCGCAGCAAACTTAGAGTAACACAGACAGCCAGAACCAGGAGATAACCAGACCTAGCAGGGAGGTGTACCATCGCCTCCTCTTCCTGTGTTCCTCCTCTTGTCCTGTGTCTGCTTATTAAGATCTCAAAGATACAAACAGTAGTTCAGTAATTGCTTTCTTGAATCTGCCTTTAATAATTACACCTTGCGAAGCTGCAGTGAAACACAGAGAGGCAGAGACTAATGGAAAACTAGATTTTTTTCACTGAATTAGAGAGCAGCAGGATCCATATATTGACAATCCATCCAGATGAGAGAGATCAGGAAAAGTGTTTCGGACTGTCGGAGAGCAAAAGGCAAACTGGTTCTGATGCGTCATGGCATCTGCTGCAAGGCTTTCTGGGAGAGGAGGAGAGGAACTTCAGGGTGGATCAGTTGGAGAAGACACCAGAGAGGAGGAGGAGAAGAAACAGGAGGAGGAGGAAGAGGAGGAGGAGAAGGAGGAGGAGGGGGAGAAAAGGAGATGGTAGAGGTATCAGAGGGGAGGGTGGGTCAGAAAAGGAGGAGAGAGAGAAGGAGGAGGAGGTGGAAGAGGAGGATGGAAAGGGGGAGGAGGCATTGGTCTGTGTCTCACATTGCTCACTGAACAGCTTCAAGGCCAGAATCAGTTAACTTGTAGAGTCGGAGGGTGGGGCGAGGGCAGTGAGGGTGTGTGAGTGTGAGGGGCGGTGGGGTTGGGAGGGGGGGGGGGGGGGGGGTTGAAGAGGGAGTTGATGGAGGTGAAAGGCCAGAAAGTTAACCTTGTTGTTTGGTGACTGATCTCCTGCTGGGTTTGAAGAATAGCACTTGAGAATATAGATGTGATATCTACAAGAACAAGAATATATTGACAACATTATGATGTATGTATTTTAGTTATTTCTATATTAATATAAAAATTATTATTATTATTATTAATAATAGACTAAAGAAAACTTAAAAGAGTGGGAGAAAATGATTCTATAACATAAGTGACAATAACATCAAGTGACAAGTACAATGTTGATTTGAGGGAATATGAACATAATACATCCATGTCTTCACTGCTCCTCTCCTTCTTCAAACAGGGTTTTTGTTTGGAGACCATCCATCATTTTCTGGTGTGTTTCTCATTGACATACAGTAAAGTGTGGACCCAACCCAGACAGACCAATCTTGCTGCTCACTGTGAAGACCCTTACTGAGAGGAGATAGAGGAGCACAAATGTAGAACTATATTTTCAGTTTAGAAGATTATAGAAGACTATTTGATTTTATTAATAGTTTTAATTGTATTATTATTATTATTATTATTATCACATGATTTATTTATCTATCATGTTTTTATTTTGTGTTTGTGTCAGACAAATAAATAAATAAATCAAAGAGAGGGTGGGTCCAGACCATGTCTTATGTATTGGCCCACCTCCTTCACAGGTGTGCTCGGCTGTGTTCAAACTCCTGTACATCTGTTGACGCAAAGGTACAAATTATGTGATTATGATATATCATGTATTAGAGAAAGTCTCTTTGTTCTGAGGAAAAATCAATACCAGAGCTCCTGGAGAGGCCTTCCTCCCTCCTCTCTCCCTTTTAAATGTCCAGGTAGGACTGTGAAGAAATGCTGATTCCACATTTAGACTGACAGTGATTCATTCGGCGGTGCTGTCCGGTTAGCCTGCTAGCCCGCTAGCCTGTACCTGAGGGTCCGGGGCTGACATTTCATCTGCTTCTCAGGGAAAGGTTACGGGGGAGAGGAGCTCGGCTGGAGAGGGGCTGGGGAGAGGGGGGCAGAGAGGGGCCCAGATCTGGTACCCCAGACTTATTTTTAGATTCTGAGAGAGTCCAAGAGAAGTGAAGAAAAAGAGTTTTCAAGGCCTGTAGAAGAGGAGGAAGTGATCATCTAGAAGGTTGAAAAAGGTTTTGACAAGATAAGGGCTGTCTTATATAGTATGCACACATGAGATTTTGACAGGAGAGTGGTGTGGAAACTGTAACAGTAATGTGGGAGCTGGCCAAACCACCATAGTCTTTCCAAGTGTGTTTTAAGCCATGTATCAGTTTATGGACTGACAAATTATACAAAATCTTTTATACTAGATAGACATCATACGAGCCAGCAGTAACGTCACTAATCCTACCGTAGCATGTCAGAGAGCTGCTCGATAAACATGTCGCTGTGATGTGTGGTGTACGTCCTACAGTACATCTGAACCCGACCTCTGGCGCCCTTTGGCTCCTGAGTGTGGAGGCTGGGGGTCATAATTAGGCTGGCCCAGGGGTCTGGAGTCGACCCTGGTCCCTGAACAGACAGGAGGCAGGGAGACCTGCATCACCCCCCCCCCCCCCCCCCACACACACACACACACACACATACACCTATCTCCCTCTATCCCATACCTCTTTTCTCTCTCTCCCTCTCCTCCTCATCCCCTTCTCTCTGAGGTTTAATTGGTGGTGCTGAGGAGGACCTTCCATTCAGGAGAGTAGGAGAAGGTCTGCACCTGTTCCTCATGATTGAACTCTGGCCTGGTTGGAGCTTCTCATCTACCCCTCTACCCAGCTCTCCTCTCTCCTGTGTTAGACGGCTAAGGAGGTATGAGAGAGGAGCAGAGAGAAGCATTGCAGTGTGTAAAGCAGCAAACTGGAGTAAACATGATCTCACCTGGTCCTCCATCGCTCACCTGGTTCGGTTGGATTTATGGGCGGCCATCTTGTTGTTGTTGTTGTTGTTGTTGTTGCTGTGGCCACCAATCCTTACTAATGAGCTCCACACACCCACGATGCCGGCCAGGGGGACCAGGAGTCTAGGCAGGCTCTCCATCCACTGATGGGTGTTGGGGAGGGGGGACAGGGCGCGGGGGGGATTGGGTGGGGGGTCACTCTGGCCCCTCCCCCCAGTCTCTGGCCTGGAGCTGGGGGTGGGGGTCTAGGGCTGTGCGGGGAGCATGCAGGGTTATTCATCATGGACTGAAGGGTCACCCTGTGGGTATTTATCTTGTAAGCAGCGTGGACCTGCTGGAGGCTGCAACGTGGGCCTGGGCTGGACGCTGGGCCTGTCTGCCGTTTGTCTTCATTCAGCACCAGCCACTGTTAATGACCATCACAACCCCGCCTGTCCGCCTGTCCATTCACCTCAGCACGGTCGCGTGCGTGTGTGTGTGTGTGTGCGTGGAGGCCCATGCAGCGCACCCTGTGCAATAGTTTGGGGTCAATTTGAATACACGCAATACAAGAAATTAATTGGATATCTTTTGCCTTCTTCAGATTTCTGGTATTTTTCATATGAATCAGACTCAATTCAGTCCTCCTGGAGCCTTGAGTGAATCAGAACTGATTCATATTCAGAGCCAATTCAGACTGACTCTATCTCTCACCAGAGGATGAATAGTTTGTCTGCACATGCTCAGAAGTTTCTGTCAGATATGTAGATGTAGGATTTCTTTAAAAATCAGACCTGTGTTTTACAGCTGTCAGGGACAGAGGGGGGTTATTGATTGGAGGTCGTACGAATAGCTGACCCCGTCATTGGTTGAAGAGCAGGACGATGACAGGAATGTGACATACATTTTCAGCCAGTGACGGTTGAGGGCTGGACCCCATCACTGTCACACCCAACGCATGCATGCACACACACACACACACACACACACACACACACACACACACACACACACACACACACACACACACACACACACACACACACACACACAAAGGCTCTAACATAAAACTCTATTGTCAACTGGTAGAGCCCCATGCTTAGTATAGAGCAAGAGGGAAGAAAGTATACAGAACTAGTCCTGTGTGTGAGTCTTCACCTGTAAAAGTTGCATGAGTATGTTGAAACTTAAGAGGATGGTGTGTGTGTGTGTGTGTGTGTGTGTGTGCGTCTATAGTCTATGGTGAGATCCCACACAGAGAACACACAGTTTTTCTTCTTCATTAGCGCTGTAGAGGAGGGTGTTAAATAATATTAATGACGAGGACAGTCATTACTTACCTCCGCCAGGAGAGGCTCAAGTGATTTTATCGAGCGGGCGGCCAAGGCGCCCTACAGGAGACTATTCTGCCTGATATTATCACCGGCTTAAATAAGTTGATTAGCAGCCACCCTATCTCTAACTGGATCTAGATGATGATGCTGATTGGAACAAGCACAGCACCATCCATCTTTTTGATCTGCTAATAACTGAAATCCATCACTGTTTCTATCAGGCCTCTGTCTCTCTCTCTCTCTCTCTCTCTCTCTCTCTCTCTACAGTACCTCCCTCTCCTTTTCTTTCGCTTGTCTTCTCATTCTCTCTCTCCTTTCTCTCTCTCTCTCTCTCTCTCTCTCTCTCTCTCTCTCTATCTCTCCTTTTTCTCTCTCTCTCTCTCTCTCTTCTCTCTATCTTCCTCCCTTTCCCACTTTCTCTCTGCCTTTCTCCTCTGCAGGTTTTGGGGAGTGGGTTTAGAAATGTAGGACAGGAGGCACAGTTATTTGTCAGTCTGGGAAACTGGTGTCTGTGGCCCCTGCTCTCCCCTGTACACTTAGAGCAAAACCGACAAGGAGGAAAGTGGATCTCACTGTTTGGAACATGTATCCTAACCACAGCCACGCGTCCACCTGCCACACCACTGCTACTGTAATGCTGCTAGGACAAAACAGAGATAAAACAGAGAGGGAATAGAATAGAGAATAAGATAAAAAGAAGAAAGAAAGTGAGAAAAACAAGAGAGAAAGAATGAAACCAAAAAGAAAGAGAGAAAGAAAGGTAACTATATCAGTTAAATGTTTCCTGTCCACAGTCCTATTGATTGTCCAGGGGTAGCCGTCTCTCCGTGTGACCGGTGTTGTCCAGCCAGCGTATTGATATTCAGGGTCAGCCAACCAGAGGACTCTTTGTTCAGGCCATGGAGGGTCCTGCTGGGAGGCCAGCTGTGAAGTGTGAATACACACACACGTGCGCACACACGCATGCATGCACACACACACACACACACACACACACACACATACATACGCACAGTCTGATTAAACCCTTCGTTACTCGTAGCAATTAAACAGGCTAATTTTCCCATACTATTGTTCTCCACACCGTGCTGCCTCTAATGTCCCGCCCTGCCTCATTATGCACTTGTTGATTGGTCGTTGGTACTGGTTGCCAAGGCGATGTTGTTATAGGAGGTGTTCGAGGTGGCGGCCGGAACGTGGTCACTCAGCTGAGTCGACTCACACACACAAACACACACACACACACACACACACCCACACACACACACACTCACTCACTCTCTCGCACACAGACACACACACACACTGACACCAGCCTAATTATACTGCCAGGTCGGTCGCGCACACACACACACACACACACACACACACACACACACACACACACACACACACACACTTTCACAACCAGCAGGAAAAGATTAATTGTTTGCTTTGTTTTGTCTCCCAGAGGACCTGGGTCACTTAATAAAGAAAAATAATTCCCTTCTTTCCTCTCCACCTGCTTTGTGTCCTGAGCGAATCCGTTCAGAATGTCGACACGTTAGCTCTGTTCTCGTTAACAGTTAGGGCCTGTTCCTCTCTCTCTCTCTCTCTCTCTCTCTCTCTCTCTCTCTCTCTCTCTCTCACTCTCTCTCTCTCTACTCGGTCAGAGAAACACAGGGAGAACAAATCTAGTAAATAACGGAGGGGGAATTGATGAGTGCTGCAGTCCGCTGTTGGGTAGGAGTTGTATCATCATTTACACAGGGCCTATTTCCTCTGGACCCTCGTTAGCAGCAGCAGATTAAATAGACTGTCCATTGCTCTTCATTTGTAGAGGCAGCAGAAAGGCAGGGCGTTATCAGTGTGTGTGCGAGCGTACATGTGTGTGTGTGTGTGTGTGTGTGTATTGAGAGTGGTGGGTGGGGGGGAGATTAATTAGCAGGACTGGGCTAATTGGCCAGGCTGTGTGGCAGATCAGACTGGATCCAAGATCGGGCTCCATGTGCTGAGTGAACACATGGGGACATGGTGTGTTAATGGCAGAGAAGATGAGAGGTGTGGCCTGGTAACCACACACCGACAGACAGGAAACCACCACAAAGACACACAGGGTCAATAGAACACAGGCCTTTATGTAAATGATGTCCAGCGCCAGCAGAACACATGTAGGGGGGGGGGGTCCTGGGTCATTACCCACATATTCTTTTTATGAATACGATCTTACTGATCAACACTGACCTATCTCAACAGAAAGATGGAGAATCACAAAAGCTGATTTCATCTGTGGATTGACTTCCTAGCGCTGTAAGAGGATTTATAAAATAAGAAAACACTACTACATTCTTGATAGAAATTCGGAAATGTACCAAAACCCAAGTAATAATTCCACACAAGCACCTCTAAATAATGGGGCCGGCGTTAGCCTAGATAGATGATGCTGTAAACGCTACACCACACTATATGAGCTGTATTGAATGTTCGATATCTTCTATCCCTATTGGTAACAAATGTTGCCATAATTCACCTGGCTGAGCTGCCCTGGTCCGGGTCCCCCTGTGTGGCTGCTTTCTGTGGAGGATCAGAGGAGATGGATGTGAGGCTGGGTGGTCTATGACAGGCCAGGGCCTGGTGGCTGCTGTCTCGTTGGCTTTATTAGGAGAAAGTTGTTATTTCTCCTGCACAGCGGAGCCAAGTGGAGTGGGCTAAGTGCAGATAGGCAGTGACAAATGCAGCCCCGCACTGTTGATCCTGTTCATTTGTCAACAGCATGGAAAGAGGTTAATAAGTATTCTCCAGCCAGGTTAGAGGGCTCTCTCTCTCTCTCTCTCCTCTTTCTCCACTCTCTCTCCTCCCTCCACAGTAATTGAGCCTCGCTCTCCCCAATCACTAGAACCCCCCCCCCCCCCCCCCCCGCCCCCCCGGGGCCAGCAGCCTGGTCCATGGAACAGAACCCCCCCCTCCTCTACTCCCCCTCTCTGCCTCTCTCCAGCCTCAGACATAATCAATTACCTCTGATTGCCTGCAGATTATATTCCTCTATGACCGCTATAATACTGAGAAAAAATAAATAAACAAAAACAAACACACAAATTATGTCAGCGTCTCCTTCAGTATTTACACACTTGGAGTATTTCATACATGCAGCTGAATGACCATGAGAGGAGGGGAAAACAAATCAATGGGAATTCATTTTTCATAAAGCCATAATTGCTTTGGAAAGAGTGTGGCGGTTGTTTGTTTTGTGAGGATGGAGTGCGGCAGTTTGTTAATGACAGTGCCTTGCCTTCCTACCAAGAGCAGCCAGCCTCTTATTTCTCCTCTCCACTCTTATTCTGTCTCTCCCTCCCTCCTACACTCCTCCCCCCCCCCCCCCCCCCCCCTATGCTCCCCGCTGACCCCACACTGCTCATCTCTCACAGCTATCGCCGCTGGAAACAAGGGCCTCGTTGTCAAGGCAATTGCATGTTTTTTTCCCCCCTTCTTTGCGCTTGACAAGGTTCTATCATCTGTGAAGGTATCGATTTGCCAGTGTTTTAACATCAAACTGGATCTGTTTGACTGACTCTGGTTTTTAAACAATTTCTCCGACAGGCGAGGCGTCACAGCAATTGGGCCCCTTTTAAAGACAGTATTTCAATTTGTGGAGACAGAGCTTCAAACAACGCGGCCCCCCTCTGAAGCAGAATCAGGCTGGCTTTAGACTCCCAGGGAGGACAGAGTTGTCATCATGGGGGTGGGGGGGGGGGGGGGGGGGGGGGGATTGGGGTTTGCTTTATAGATTGCTGTTAGGTCAACAAAACTTTGGCAGCATTGATTAACTTGACAGTGAATAGAGCAGTACATTTATCACTAACGACTGAGCAGGAGAAAACCTAATAAGAGAGGAGCAGTAGGAGGAGGAGGAGGAGGAGGAGGAGGAGGAGGACGGGGGGGTGGAGGGTGGAGGTGGTGGTTCTATGTGACTGGTGGACCGTGTTTGTGTGTGTGTGTTTGTGCATGTGTGTGTGCGTGCGTGAGTGCGTGCGTGTGTGAGTTCTCAAGTCCCTGGACGGTGGGCTGTGTGGGTCAGACAGGCCAGATCACAGCGATGATGCCCCCGAATACACGCATCATCGCGCCATGCTGCTTACATACACACACACACACACACACACGCACGCATGCACGTACACACTGTCCCCTATACTCCAGGACAAGCAGTTAGCCACACAAAGAAAACAGAACAGACAACCCAAACAGGACTGTTTTTATAATCACATCAGTCTAGCTAGCCTGCCCCCCCCCCCACTACTTCCTATGATGTGTATTTAGCACAGTGGTGTATTAAGAGTATCATACAGCATGTCTTGATGTCTTGTATCCAGGACTGGTGCTACCTGGGAGGCCTGGGTTAAGTGTGTGTTAGGAGGAGTGACAGAGAGTTGGAGGTGTCTGGAAGGGGGGAGTTGAGGATCATTTGCATTGGAGGGCTATAAACCATCCAGGCTGGACGTCAGAGTTTAGCGCTCCCGTCATCGATTAGCCTTCACCTGCACCTCACGCTCACTCCCCGGCTTCCATTTTTTTCCCTCCTCGTTTTGCATATGGTATTGATCGCCGTGGTAACGGGCCATCCAGCGCGCGGCCAGAGGATGAATTGTTTACTCGCATAAAAATAACCTTTCAATAGAGGAAGATGCATGGAGGCCCCTGGTGGCATTCTGCTGCCACAAGCAGATGGCATTCAGATGCTATTGATCCAGACCAGACTATACAAGACCAGACCAGACTATACCAGACCAGGCCAGGCCAGCCAGGCCAGGCCAGACCAGACCAGACCAGACTATACTAGACCAGACCAGACCAGACCAGACCAGACCAGACCAGACCAGACCAGACCAGGCCAGGCCAGGCCAGGCCATGCCATGCCATGCCATGCCATGCCATGCCATGCCATGCCAGCCAGGCCAGACCAGGCCAGACCAGACTATACTAGGCCAGACCAGACCAGACCAGACCAGATCAGATCAGACCAGGCCAGGCCAGGCCAGGCCAGGCCAGGCCAGGCCAGGCCAGGCCAGGCCAGGCCAGGCCAGACCAGACTATACCAGACCAGGCCAGGCCAGGCAAGGCCATACCAGGCCAGACCAGATCAGATCAGCCCAGATCAGACCAGACCAGACCAGACCAGACCAGACCAGACCAGACCAGACTAGACTAGACCAGACCAGACTAGACTAGACTAGACTAGACCAGACCAGACTAGACCAGACCAGACCAGACCAGACCAGACCAGACCATACCAGGCCAGACTAGACTAGACTAGACCAGGCCAGGCCAGGCCAGGCCAGGCCAGGCCACACCATACAAAGCCAGATCAGACCCCACTACACCAGACAAGGCCAGGCCAACCAGACCGGATCAGACCAGATCTGAGCCCAGATCTCCTTGTGCAGCAAGACTGTCTAGACGGCTAAACTAAAGCCCATGAGTCAAGACAGACCTGTGTGTTCACTTGTTTCCCTCTTCGCTCACCTCCTACCCTCCAACCTATTCTTCTCCTCCCTTCTCTTCTCCCTCCCGTTACTCTCTCTCTCATCCTCCTCTTCCCTCCTCTTTTCTCCCGCTTGGCTCCCTGCGCTCCTGCCTTCACAGATAATTAGTTTCAGAGGGAGAGGCGTGAGGGAGCAAGGAGAAAGAGGGAGAGAGGGAACGAGGAGAGAGAGAGGGAGAGAGAGGGAGAAAGAAGAAGAGAGGGTAGAGTTTTGGGGGGCCACACAGCGTTTGTTCGTCTGCAGAGCTGAAACATTAGAGAGACAAAACTGCAGCAGCCCAGGTCTGCAGATGGGGAGGGAGAGACTGCGGAGGACATCCCAGAATAATCCTGACTCGGCACGCCCTGGCCTGAGGTCTTAGTTTCCGTGTGAATTTTCTGTTACAAATCAAACTTTGTGTTGACTACCTCATACTATACCTCATCTCCTTAACTCTCCTTCTCTCTCTTCTCCACACTCTCATCTGCTCCCCTCCTCTCCTCCACTCCCCACCCCTCCTCTCCTCCACTCCCCTCCTCTCCTCCCCTCCTCTCCTCGTCTTTAGCCTACTTCAGGTGGGAAGCCCTCTCACAGTATCTCCTGATTTATTAAGCAGCTTTTCTTTTCTGGCTTCTGAGCCTCGTATCCCTGCCTCATGACAAATGTGGCGCGATGCATAAATTTAACACAATGGCTGAAGCCCCAACCTTACATCTAAATGATTAAGCAGCCGTATCATTGCCTCGCTAACCGCTGTCATCCATCTCACACGCTAAACTCTGTCACCGCACCTTTTTTCCACATGCTTTACATTGTTTAGTCAACGGGGCGAATCTCTCAGATACTCATATTTTCCCATTCAGTGAAGAGAAAGAGATAGAGAAAAAAAGATGGAGGAGGGGGGGAGAAAAGAAATTGGTAGATATTTGTTGAGGGGGCGGAAGGCCCTCCTGCAGTATTACTAGGCTGGGTGTTCCAGCACTGCTGTGAAGAATCTTCAGTTCATTTATAGAGACTTCCTGTGGGCCCGCCCGGTGGCCCCGAAGTATGTCTGTGCAGTTGGGAGCTGTTTGGCAGAGAACACCGTCATAATCTCAGAAGGTTATCGTCGCTCTTTCCCCTCTCCAAAAGAGGTGAGCGCGCTCCTCCGTTGCAGCGGTAATTGGCTGATGAGGAGGCCTTGAGTTGAAGAGGAGTGTCAGTGTTCGATTTCCCGGGGATCCTAAGTGAGGATATGTCACCATTTATGCTGCTTTCTGTGACACCGCTCCTGGGCGGAGCCCCGGGGGAAATCATTAGGCTGTTTATACCTCTCCCCCGCCGACGGCGCCTCCCCGCTGATATTTCCTCCGTGTTTTCCACCGAGTGATGGTCCCGCGCTGGGGTCAGGACAGAACAAGTCCCTTTTGTAAATTTGTGACCGTTCTCTCTTGCTGCGGAAAGAGGAAAAATCCAGACAATTGGTGATGCATCGTGGGTCGGCGCTGAGAGGGCTTGAGAGGCCGATCAATGCCGTGTCCACCTGGTGTACTCCTCCCAATTTAGCCTGCTGGAGCCGTAGCCTAATGATTTCCCTGTATGTTGGGCCACATTCTTGAGGCTGGGCTGGAAACTAATGGATGCAGCACCAGCAAAGTAGGAAAAATTAAATTTTAATCAGAATTGCATAATTCTAGTAAAACCCACCTTAACTGCTCTGAAATTATGTGTTTTCAGATCAATAACTGTTAAAGGGATAGTTCAAGTGAATGACTAATTTGCATCATCTCAAGGCAATAGAAAATACTCTATGACCTCTTCCCAGAGGAGCAGAGACCAGGGAACCTGGGTTTGTTTACCCATTTGCAATATCTACAACTTAGAACATCAGCATATTAGCCTATTGCATAGACATGAATGAGAGTACCCTATGCCTACGTTTCAGTATAAGAATGTTTCCACTATTGCACTTATGTCAAAAACTGCCATTTTAGTTAAAACACTTGTTCACTGACCAAAGCTACTCTAGCTTACTGCACAATTAAGAAACCCAAATCACTTATCAATAGCATTCTATTACAATGTTATTACTTAGTAATTAACTACACAGACAGGGCCGATCATTGTAAAGTGTCAACCAAATTTGACTGTGGTTAGAGAAATTAACAGAATCACTCCAAAGCTCCAATCATTACAAATTACCTTAAGTAACCTAGCATGTCTTGAGGAATATTTTACCCGTAAGGAGCCATAAAGAGCTGTGTGTGTGTGTGTGTGTGTGAGAGAGAGAGAGAGAGAGAGAGAGAGAGAGAGAGAGAGAGAGAGAGAGAGATAACAAGCTGCCATCTTGCTTCATGTACAGCCTTAGTAATACTGTAGAGAAACCGACACCTCCGGCTCTGACAGAGCCACTATTCATGCCATCTGATTGGCCTGTCTCCAGCCTGTCACAAGTGTCAATATAATAATTCCAGGGCCTAATTGTTGCCGGGCGGAGTGGCGGCAGAGGGTGATAATTGTCAGAGTATAACAGGGTGAAACACCGTCATTACCAGCCAGTCAATATGGCCGGCAAAGGGAAGGAGATCTGATCTGCAAATGATTTCACTGTCAAGGATCTGTTAAGGGACATTTCTTATTCTGTACAGGGATGTGAGAGGAGCTCGTCAACCGCCCTCTCATCTCTCTCAGAGGTAATATTTCACCTGACAACACAGCACGACTAACCTGCTACCATCAGCTCACTTCCACCAGCTGGGGTTTGCAATGCAGGAGTGGGTCGTTTATTTCAGTGTTAAACATTATGATACAGTATATTGGCTGATTGTGTAAGTTTGTTCAAGCTTTAAGATAACTTTAGTATATACAAGGACTGGGCAAAGCTGTAACATCACATAGAAACCATATCTTATAGACTGGTTAGTTATTAGGATATTCATTAACATGAATGAAAGCATGTCAGAGACTGTATAGGTATCACCTCAGCTACTACTCATGCACAATCGAGAGCATCCCGACTGGGAATATCACCACCTGGTACGGGAACAGCAGCTCTCAGGATCGCAAGGCCCTACAGAGAGCGGTACGGTCAGCTGAACGTACCTTAGGGGGGCCACTCCCTCAGTCAATACATCTACACCAGGAGATGCAAGGACATCTACACCAGGAGATGCAAGACCAAGGCCAACAGAATCCTGAAGGACTCCAGCCACACAGGAAACAGACTGTCTGCTTCGTTCAAGGAAAACGTATCGCACACACACACACGGCGAGCACAGACAGACTCAGGGAGAGCCTCTTATCGCCAGGCCACCTGGCACCTGAATGACCATAACTAGTCATATTCAGATTCAGATCTTTATTTGTCACATGCAAACGTACCGTCTACAATCACAGTGAAATGTTGCTACTGGCTGATAAGTGTGATGTGCTGTGCTCAAAGGTTACAGATAATTACATTACATAATTTACCAACTACACAAGAAGTACAATCTATACAATTTAAGGCTAATGCTAAGGTGCCGGGGTGGATGTGTTATGTACATGCCATAAATATGGATATAAAAAAATAACCCAGGGAGGGGGTGGGGGTCATGGGTGTATTGTGTACATGCTATAACTATAGATAAATAAATAAATAAATAATCTGGGGGTGAGATATACTGTAATCTGCATTTACATGTGTGGTAGATGTGTACACCATATATGGGTGACCCTGTATACACTAGCTAGGGTCATTCAGGTACTGGGTGGCTTGTGGGAAGAAGCTCTTCCTGAGTCTCTCCGTGTTCGCCATGTGTGTGCGCCACCTTTTCCCCGACTGAAGCAGAGAGAACAGTCCATTGCCTGGGTGGCTGGGGTCCAGTGTCACTAGTGTACACGGAGTCAGGATATCTAGCGTATATAACATAATGTACTGTAAATGCAGATGACAGTAATCTCACCCCTGGGATTATTTATCTACTGTAGAGCTATAGTACATAATACACCCATGCCCACCCACCCCCTGGGTTATTTGTATCCATATTTATTTATAGCATGTAATCCATCTATACTGGTATATATCTTTATAATGTATACTGTAGATATGTATTTCTTGTGTAATTTGTAAATTGCGTATTTGTAATTATCTGTAATGAGCTCAGAGCTGGCTGCAACATTTCACTGTGACTGTTACTTATGACAAATACAGATCTGACTCAGAAACATTTCATTTTTATATTATCTTTATTACACACTGTGTGTGTGTGTGTGTGTGTGTGTGTGTGTGTGTGTGTGTGTGTGTGTGTGTGCGTGTGTGTGTGTGTGTGCGTGCGCACCAGGCCTAGTGTAATAGTCTAAGGTGTTTCCTGCCATGCTAGTGAGAGTCGACTGCTGACCTTTCCTCCACACTGTGCCATCATGCTGTCTGATGGTCCATGGTGACACTCTGTTCCTCCCTCCCTCTCACCCCCCCAGCAGCCTGGGTTTGGTGGTAATGAAGTCTGTCATCCTATCTTACAGCACAGTCTCTCCTCAGCCTCTCTTCCCCAGTGTCTCCTCATCCTCTCGTCCCCAGTCTCTCCTCATCCTCTCTTCCCCAGTCTCTCTTCATCCTCTCCCAGTGAGTCTCCCCTCATCCTCTCTTCCCCCGTCTCTGCTCATCCTCTCTTCCCCAGTCTCTCCTCATCCTCTCTTCCCCAGTCTCTCCTCATCCTCTCCCAGTGAGTCTCTCCTCATCCTCTCTTCCCCCGTCTCTCCTCATCCTCTCTTCCCCAGTCTCCCCTCATCCTCTCTTCCCCCGTCTCTCCACATCCTCTCTTCCCCAGTCTCTCCTCATCCTCTCCCAGTGAGTCTCTCCTCATCCTCTCTTCCCCAGTCTCTCCTCATCCTCTCCCAGTGAGTCTCTCCTCACCCTCTCTTCCCCAGTCTCTCCTCATCCTCTCTTCCCCCGTCTCCTCATCCTCTTCCCCAGTCTCTCCTCATCCTCTCCCAGTGAGTCTCTCCTCACCCTCTCTTCCCCAGTCTCTCTTCATCCTCTCTTCCCCCGTCTCTCCTCATCTTCTTCCCCAGTCTCTCCTCATCCTCTCCCAGTGAGTCTCTCCTCATCCTCTCTTCCCCAGTCTCTCCTCATCCTCTCCCAGTGAGTCTCTCCTCATCCTCCCTCTTCCTCAGTCTCTCCTCATCCTCTCCCGACCGCAGTCACTCTCCTGAGTCTCAGGTAGCTGCCTGGCTATAGACCTGGCCTACCCTTACCTGGCTATGGCCCTGGCCTGGCCTACCCCTAGCCTGGCTATGACCCTGGCCTGGCCTACCCCTAGCCTGGCTATGGCCCTGGCCTACCCTTACCTGGCTATGACCCTGGCCTGGCCTACCCCTAGCCTGGCTATGGCCCTGGCCTGGACTACCCCTAGCCTGGCTATGGCCTACCCCTAGCCTGGCTATGGCCCTGGCCTGGCATACCCTTACCTGGCTATGGCCCTGGCCTGGCCTACCCCTAGCCTGGCTATGGCCCTAGCCTACCCTAGCCCTCCTTGGCTTCCTTTAGCCTGCAGAGAGAACACATTTCTTTTCCCCTCGTGAATCAGAAAGAGTGCTTGAGATCAGGCTGGCTACCCCTCCTTGGGCTAAGAGGGTGGAAAAAGAAAACAAATTTCTATCTAGTACACTTCCTTTTGTGTTCCTGTGTATGTGTGTGTGTGTGTGTGTGTGTGTGTGTGTGTGTGTGTGTGTGTGTGTGTGTGTGTGTGAGAGAGAGTGTGTGTGAGAGAGTGTGTGTGAGAGGGTGTGTTAAGTGTTCTCTGTGGTTGTTCCGTGTCCCTCCAGAGATCTCCTCCTGCTCTGACCTTTATGTCCAGAGGTGTTTTCCTTCTCAGGCCCTCACAGTGTACAGATGGAGAACTGGGAATAAGGTGTGTGTGTGTGTGTGTGTGTGTGTGTGTGTGTGTGTGTGTGTGTGTATGTGTGTGTGTGGGTGTGTGAGATGGAGACAAATCACAAAGTTGTTCTCATTAGCCCTAGTCCCTGTCTGCACGGCCACTCTCTCATCACTCACTGTACCAGTCGGTTTATTCATGTTGGGCTGGGATGGGCAGCCCATAGAACATTTCTTAATATTTACAGTGTAATATGATTTGTATAATTCATAAGGAGACTGTTCAAACACAACACAATAATAATGCACACAGGCATTAAGTGTTGCACTGGATTTTTATTATAGAAAATACACTTGCTGGCACTTTCATTCATTGCTTTTACATTGCAAATAAGGAAGCTGATATCTGATACAGTACGAGTATGTTGGCTGATTTAGCTACAGTAGTCAGTTGGAGGAAGGGTAGGGTTACAGAGGTTAGGGGTTAGGATTAGGGATACTGTCTTGGACAATGGAAATTAAATTATATTTTTCGAACACAAACAAAGACTTCATAAAACAGTTAGAAAACTGCTGATATCATTACTGATGGCCCATTCTACCATCTACTACCCCAAAAATAGGGGGATTGCATTGAGTTTCTTAATTTTTCTGTGCAATTGTTATCATTTGTTATTTCAGTGAACTGATGATATATTTTCATCTCAATCATGAACATAATGATATTGATCATATTAAAACTGAACGACAACAAATGAGGGAATGAAGGAAGAACATATTTGCCTTTTCTGAAGCACTGGACAGTATATTGAGGCTATGGTGGCATCAAACTGTTATAACTTAAGATATGGAGGAGATAGCTGCATTATTGCATATTATTTGTTAGCTCACAGCAACAAAGTAAGCACAAGTTCAAATGAGTAAGTGAAAGTGCTGTCAGGATACAGTAGTGCAAATGGCATAGTAATCGTTTGGCAAGATGGATCGTTTTGGCACATTCATGTAGGAAGAGTAAAGATCCTTTACAGTATGTTCAGTGGTTCAGTGTACAGTATAACCATGTATCCTCATGTCAGCTACATCTACTGCATGTCTGTTGTTAGATAGTTAGTACTCGATCCTTGGAGAGCCGTGGATATGCTCTAGTAATAAATTAACTAAAACGTAATCTGCATAAAAATTCTGTTCCCCTTCTAAGACACAGGGTTTTGAGCCTCCCACACAGAAGCCTGGTTTAATACTCCACACAAATACGCAAGCTACGCAATACAGAGGTCCTGCATACCTGCATTTGCGTTACTTGACAGTGAATTAGGCAGCATGCTTCTGCACACTTTGCCCAACAGAAGTAGGCAGGTTTGCCATATTGCGTACTTGCATTGCATACCTGTGAGTATAATTCAGGCTTTAGGCGTATGTGAGGTCCTGACGCTACCATCCCTCCACCTCCACTGTGAAGGGCTCCTTCACCTGGATCCGCCCACTGTTGACGATGACACATTCCGTGTAAGGCAGGTTCCTGTCATTGGTGTCCTGCAGCTCGATCGTGTGGACCACCGACTGGAAACAGAAGGAAAGAGGATAACATGGAGATATGTCACTAATAAACACAAAGGGTGAGTGTGTGTACCTGTGTTCGTGGGTCAATGAGGCTGTGTGTGTGTGTGTGTGTGTGTGTGTGTGTGTGTGTGTGTGTGTGTGTGTGTGTGTGTGTGTGTGTGCGTGTGCGTGTGTGTGTGTGTATGGATGTGTATGCTTGTGTTCTATTGAGCTTGTGTGTGTGTGTCCCTGCTGTGGTACACCTACCATGCCCTCGAGCACCTTGCCGAAGACCATGTGCTTGCCGTCCAGCCACGGTGCCCTAGCGGCGGTGATGAAGAACTGGGATCCGTTGGTGTCGGGTCCGGCGTTGGCCATGGACACCCAGCCTGCCCCCAGGTGTTTCAGACGGAAGTTTTCATCCGCAAATGTGTTCCCATAGATACTACGACCTGGAGGCGAGGAGAAGAGAGGAAAGATGAAAAGTAAAGAGAAAAGAACTCCTTGCTGGGGCCCCGGCGTCAGCCATTAAACCTCAGGAACTTTTCCAGAAAGCTGCCGCTCGCCTGGTGTTCAACCACCCCAAGTTCTCCCACACAACTTCCCTTCTCCGTTCTCTACACTGGCTCCCTGTAGCAACTCGCATTCAGTTTAACACTCTGGTACCAGCCTACAGGGCAATGAAAGGAACATCTCCCTCCTACTGTACCATGGTCAAACCATACACCCCCTCCCAACCACTACGCTCTGCGACCTCGGGGTGAGTGGTTGCCCCGTCACTCCGAGGCCCCTGTGGTCGATCGACGCGGTCACGGCTCTTTTCTGTCCTGACCCCGCAGTAGTGGAATGAACTGCCCACTGACGTCAGGACAGCAAATTCGCTGCCCATCTTTTGTCGCAGGATCAAAACTCACCTCTTTAAGAGGTACTATCAGGATACTCCCTTGTAAGCACCTATTGTATTCATGTTTTGCTACTCTTGCACTTTGGCTTTAGCACTATGCTCTTAGTCACTTGTTTAGAAAGGAGATGCACTTGTGAGTTCTGGCGAATAGTAGTACACTGACTACCTACGCTATGCAATTGGCCGGGTTTCCCGATAAAGAACCTTTTTAAGGAACCCTTCTTAAGCAACCCTTTGTATGGGAGTTAAGAACTACTTTGGAGTTAAGTGCTTCTTAACTTGTTCGGGAAACCCAGCCATTATTATAAGTCGCTTTGGACAAAAGTGTCTGCTAAATGACTGTAATGTAATGTAAATGTACAGTAATGAGAGGAAACATCAGTTCTGGGGGTGTAACGATCTGGGCGACACAGAGAACGCGCATGTCTCGTATCTGCGCTAACCGGCCGGTCAGTATGACCCCAGTCTGACCTCCAGTCCCGTCCCCAGCAGTGAAGTCTCCTCCCTGGATCATGAAGTCTTTGATCACCCGGTGGAATTTGCTGCCTTTGTAGCCGTAGCCTTTCTGTAAACAGCAAAAACAACAACAGCGAGGGACATGTGAACCCTATACCAATAAACACAGCAGCTGACATTGATATTGTGTAATTCTAGACGGTGTGTGTAGGCTAGACTGTTTAACTCAACCCCTGGGTCGTTGTGCGTGTGCTGGCGATATGGCTTGCCTTACAGATGCTCAGGTTTGTCATCAGACATTATCAGGATGCCCTAGTGCTCTACTCAACACAACCGACATAAACCACAATAACAACCACACACTGCTACAGTGGGCGTTGGGTACACAGCTGTGAGCAGACGTACCTCTCCAGTAGCCAGAGCCACAAAGTTCTTCACCGTCAGAGGAACCACGTCTCCGAACAGGCCTATCACCATTCGGCCCACCTCGTGGCCAGCAACTGTGATGTCAAAGAACACCTGGGACAGGAAACACACATACACACAACTCAATGAGAATTGGCTTGAAGCATTATGTATGAAAGTGTTCATTGCAGAGTGTGAGGGCCTGCGTGTTTGCCTGAGGGCCTTTAGTAAATTTGACCATGAGTCAGGTCAAGGTACCTTCGTCAAGGTCGGGTCTAGCCTACTGTATTATTCAGTGGGCAAGTGCATTAGCCTACTTTCAGACTATGGCTGCTTTACAATCACTGTCGCTAGAATGACTGAAAACACTGGCATGCAGGTCTTCCTGCATGCCAGACAATAACTGACAGGGATAAGGAAAGTGTGCAGCTATTTCTATGAAGCGTTTTCAAGCATAGGCTATAATACTATAAATGTATTTCGTCACTTGACCATATGTATTTTCCATTTCAACACATGACGTAGAAAACATGATTACCATTCAAGGCCATAGGCAACGAAGAGATCATTTGTTTTAGTCCTAAAAATGTATAGCCTAGCCTATGAGGACAGTAGGCTTTTCATTCCAGAATACGAGTCGCATTGCGCTGCTCTCTCAAGCAGTATCATCACGTAGCACTGTTATAAATATCCTCCGCACAGATGTTCTAGAAGGAACCTCTGGCTACTCTCCCCGTGGTGCAAGTGAGCGCATGCATGATCGTGCGGCTGGCGAGAGATTGCAAATGATGGCAGGATAGCCTAATGTATGCTACTAACCTTCTCGGTCACTTTCGGTCCGACCCGTCCTTTCGAACATGCGACGTTTTCAGGAAACGCAAGCGCCAAGAAAACGAATGCAGACAGAATAATCTGCGGCTCCATTTTGGTCTCGTCAAGAAATCTCGGCGTTTCACAGCGGTGTGCGTAGCCAGCGCGTCCCCACTCTCCTTCCTGCACTAACCCCTCCTCCCGCTGGGCAGTGCTTCGGTAGAAAGCCCAGCCTCCGCTAGCAAGGCGGTGGGATGCGCAGGTGGCACACACGGGATGTTAACAGCAGGAAAGGCACGGGGCAAGGGCTGAGTGCCAGGAGCTCGTCCCAAGGTGGACCACAGTTCAGCAGACCGGCCATGTCTTTGACCTGACATAGCCTTATTTCATCTTCTTTGAAGCTAAAAAATATATAGGCTGGCGAGAGATTGCAGATGATGCAATCTGCAAAACTGTTTATTATAATTACTATCATTAGGCTATTATTGTAATTATTATTACTAGTATTGTTATTATTATTATTATTAATAATAATAATAATAGTGTTGTTGTTCAGTGGGCCTATGTGTTGGGAGTACAAGCTTCTCGGTTGTCAAATCATTTGGCCTCCTTCTTTTGAACTGCTCCTGAGGATAGGCCCAATACACCTTAGCCTACTGGTACCGATATAGCCGGCTGTCGAGGTTAGAGTTAGGATCAAGCCTCGTCATGAAAGCATGGGTCAGTCCAAACCACTCTGAACATGTGAGTGCATACACATCCACAGGCGCTGGAGGTTAGGGTGAGAGTGCTGCAGCAGTAGCCTAGACTATACAGATGTTTCGCCACTGACACAGTTGGTTATTGTTGCAATAATATTATGGAACACAAATTTGGCACGCACTGTAGAAAAAAAGCTAAATAATTGGCAAATTGTCTAGGAAACTCACCTCATAACGCACACATTCTTGTTTGTTCCAATATGTTTCTGTATTTCTGCAAAAGGCAAGAGTAGGCTAAAAGTATGTAGGCTAATAGTATAGGCTAATGTTCATAATCCACTGTTCCCTACCTAGTTAGTTACTCTAAAGAATGTTAGTGATAAAAAAAACATGATTTCCCTGTATGGCTTTTGTTGGAAGAGAGCAATTCCTTCCTGTAGAAGAATTGAGCCAATGGTAGGCTGCAGCCTGGTCTGGAGTGAATTGTCTTGACGTCACTCATGAAACAGAGCAGGAAGATTCCTCGGATGAGACCGTTAAAATCCTCTGTGGTATAGCCTACCATCCAAGCCAAGCCTCAGTCAGTTGTCGGCCCCTAATGCGTATGTCAGTGGTCTTTCTGGTCCGAAGATGTCATGAGCTAAAAGTCATTTAGGCTGTGTCCATAACACAGCGTTAGGAGCATTTTAGTCCGTTGTCTTTGAAAAGTAAATGTGGGATTATATGTTACACTATAGGTTAGGGTGGATGGTAGCATGTAGACCTATATGACGCTGGGCCTGGAGAGAAGTAGGCTAAATACAACTTAAATTCCCTGACGTTTATTTATTTGTAGACTTTGTGTTATGTCCATCCAGATCCAGCGTTATGTGTTCTATATATACAGTAAAAGCTCATTCTAGATACAGAAAGCTAAGTCCATCCCTCCCCTCTCTGCCTTTAGCTCATGAGGGACTACGGCGCCCTCTGGCAGGCCCGAGGGACTGAGGCCGCTGCCATTCGGCTGGATATAGGCTAGTACAGGATGCAACCGGTACAGCATACTATGCATTAGGGCCTATAGTGAAGGTCTCCTTGTAGCCTGCTTACTTTGACCTCTGATTTACTTATACAACTGTAGGCCATTAGGCACCTGTTTACCTATCAATGGTTATGATCATCAATTTCTTTCAGGCATGTGATTTGTCCGAGTCACTTACAAAATATAGCCTAGGATGTACTGGATAACCATATGAAACACTGATGCATTTGAGTGTATCTTATAGGCTATGTGTGCAAAATGTTGTGTTTAAACATGTCAATGTAATGACCATATCAAAAAATGACTTGAAACGGACTCAGGTCCCCTATAAAAAAACATGATCAAATTAAGATTTGCCTATCCCATAATTAATTTGAAAACTTTTGCCCCATATCAAAACTCTCAACATTTGTTTTCATTGATTAACTACCCATTGATACTCTTGTCGCTTGAAAAACAAATGCTTTCAATGGGCCTCAATGGGCAAGAGATCAATACACGCTTAGAATGAACACCTGACAATTAAACTGTCCTAAATATTAATAAGCTGTATAGGCCTATTACTGATAAACCACTTAGTTTGTTGCAAGGTATACGTTGAGAGGAGAAAGGAGGGTTTGAATCCTTAACTCCCACGTGGATAACCGTCTATATTAATGAATTATATACTCAGCAACCCGTGACCTCAAAGCCATAATCAGGACACACTGGGGGCACGAGGAGATGTTGTTGAATTCTTTATCGGACTCCTGTCAAAGATGGCTGTCCATTTGTCTTGCAACCATCAGGCGAATTAATTAACAAGAAATGTAAACATTTTAATTGAATGTCAAACGGAATTCACTATGTAAATGAACGCGACACCAATTTAAATACACTCGAATCAAGGTTACACGAACATATAAATGAAGTTCAGTTTAAATTTTTCAATCTCCCTAAATAATTAGCTTTTGAAGCAGAAAATGATGAATTTCGGCAGTTAATTTATTGATCTGAGCTGCTACTCCAATGTGCTTTACTTTAGAAGTCATTAATCAATGGACGTAAACACCAATGCTCTGTGTTTTACGCCCTGCTCAAGGAATGCTATTGTGGATTAATTATAAATCCAGACAACAGAAACTATAGGCTGAAAGAAATATAACATTGCCATAATTAGGCTACTGAAATAAACGAATTAAAATAAGAACAATAATAGTCATAATAATTTTAATAATAGCCTAATAGGCTAGTAATGATAACGATCACCCTCATAGTTTATTGTCATTGGGCTATCTCTCATGTGTAAATTCATTTATTTTTTGTAATTATCATTTTTATTATTATTATTGAGTGCAGGGCAGGCACTTGGGGGCTGATTCCAAATACACTTGAAAACCAATAGCTTGAATATAAGGTAATTAATTAGGCTCCTTAACTCTCGCAAGTTTGAACAGCCAAGTATCCTGTAATGGGTTATTTCAGGTGGTAAAATAATGCAAGCTTCGAAACAGGTTTTAAAGTGTATTTTGTGGACACGAGCTGTAGCCTATTCCCTCAAGAAACTTCAATTTAACATATCAGTACGCTTGCGGTGGCTGTGTTATTGTTCACATTCTTTTACAGTGAAATTGCGCTTTTGTAGACAAGGGTTCATTTTCAGACGATTATGTTTGTGTTTTTGTTCGTTATCAATCTGCAGAGGTCTCGAGATGACAAATGGCCTTGTCAGAATGACGCCAGTCAAAACATTTTACCACCCCTCTGGAAGAACGCGTGTAAAATGCCCCTCGCGCAGACACTGTACAAACACTCATAACTTTCTCAAGCGCAGAAGAGAGGGTGGGAAACAACGGCTGGATAACAAGTTGAAGTAACAATACCATGAGGTAGTCTACGTTATCTAGAGGTTGTTTGAATTAAACTAGAAATTTCAGGAGACAAGACAAACAGAAAGGTCAATAGGTGGTCTAGAAGTCGCCACCTTGGAACCCATGTGAAAAGCAACCAAAACGCATGCATTATACAGCCTCATTTATTCATGTAGATCCATTTAATTATTTTGCAAACAGAGTGACAATCAATATTTAACAAATTCAAGATAACAAATCTCAGCACGGAAGTTATAATGCAAATATAGTTTAACTTGGCATTGGTCATTTGGCTTTAAAGACTGGCCCACTTTCAATTCTTCCAAGCCTAAAAATCCCAGAATAGTTTTGGCAAAGACAAATGCAGTGCTACAGTTTTGGGCCAGTGTGAACTTCTCCGTCCCCAGTGTGTTTTATGCTGTCGTAAAACCCACGTGCCCTTTCTCTGATCCTGCGAGCGCTCAGAGGAGAGGGGGCACGAGAGGGAGGAGATGATATTGTACTTCAGACGTGAACCCAGAAACCAACAGCGCGGCGTATCTGAAGTCAATACTATGGTGTAGGAGTCCGGGAAATACCTATTGGAATCACCGTCAAGGACCCAATACACTTTTACGCGTGAACAGAGTAAGTGTTGATTTGCTGTATTGGTGCTATGTTTGCCGTGTCGGACATCGCTGGTAAACTCTGTGAAGTAGCCTAGCGGTATGTGCTGTGCTGAGGCACAGTGATCGGGGTAGTCTATAGCTGTGTGAGGGAAGGTTTACAGACATGTGGTTGACTCTCCGTTTACTTTTAACTTTATTTTTTTTAAATAAGCCTGTTCACTGGTTGCGTTATTTTGCCTACAGGTTTACTGAATAGCAATATTTTCATTACCATCTGTGCGTAAATATAAATTGTTTGTGGGAGTCGCCCTCGAATTCAACAGCTTAGCCTACTTTCTTTCAATGTTTGTGTTATGATGAAATATTAAATCACTTAATATATAATTTAATTTCTAAAGTTAACTATTTATCCAGCTTGTATAGCCTACTAAGCTGTCCGTTTTCCACCCTCGCAGATCCGGTTTGCGATGCTAAAACCCGGTGACCCCAGCGGCTCTGCGTTCCTCAAGGTGGACCCCACGTACATCCAGCACTGGCAGCAACTCTTCCCACAAACACATCTGAAGAATGCCGCCCTTACGCATCTGCCGCCGCCGGACCGAGTCGCCATCCCGGTGGAGAGCTTTCGCCAGCGGCAGAATCTAATTTCCTCTACCACCTCCTCCTCCTCGGCTCTGACCCCGTCCTCCACATCCTCCTCCACGTCCTCCGTCTCTTCGCTGGCGGGGTTAACGCAACTGCCCGTGCCACCAATTGCACTTTTTGGACAAACTCTGTGCAGCGACATTATCTCGTCAGAAAGCACCAGCCTCCAAGCTAAAGAACTCTGCGTATCTTCGAGTTTAAAGAGTGACAAGGGGTCCCGGTTTAAGCTGACCTCGGAGGAGCTGGACTACTACCTCTATGGACAGCAGCGCATGGAGATAATACCATTAAACAATCACACCGGCGACCACAACAATCGTATGTATGATTGCCCTGGTCCATTTGAAAAATGGAAATAGCGTTAATTTTTTTAGATTTTCATGAGGGAAATAATATTGATCATATGAAAGATTAATGCTCGCCGTCACGTTAATTATAGCCTAAAAGATGGCAAAGAGGTTTTATGGTCGCAATATGAGATTCAGCAGGCCTGCTCCTCAATCCGCTAACCGTGAGCTCTCATGCGCACCAACATCTGGAAAGTTTGATTGAAGTCTCAGAACTCTGTCCGTCAGCAGGTGCGCGCGCTTAAAAGGCTCAAAAGCACAGATCATCTGTGTCAGTCATTCACGGGTCACTAACTTCTGTTTAATCCCTGACACTAATCTGTCTAATTTAGTTTATTAACATAACTGGACATTAGGTTGCCCACAAGATAGCCTACTTATTTTATCCACCTCAACAAGGGAGACTGAACGCGTAAAGATGACATAGCATAGGACAATGTTCACTTCAAATTCTGTGAAATAAATTATCTGCACTAAATTCAATTATCTTAATGTACAATTTAATTTTAAATGTTAGGTTTGGCGGCGCGACTACAATAGCACTGAAGATATAGTTTTAGTCTACTATTAAAATCTCAGTTTATTCTGTCCTACAAGGATATGCATATTTGCAAATCGCTTTTATTGTTTCGTAAAGCCTCAAGGCTGCTACAACAAGTGAATCGCTGTTATCCCTGCGCATTTTGCTCTACTTTCCTCAAACAAATAGCCTACAGGATACCCAAAGCATTGGGTCATTGTAGTATTATTATAACCTAATTAGCCTACCGTTGTGCTAAATTCAGCTAAATTCAGAAGCAAAGTCTGGATTTGTCCTTTTTCCAGAGTTGGTTCAAGTCATTTTATTATTTACAACGATTCAATTTATTCTCTGGTCGTCTGATGTTAAAAAAGAGAGAAGGCTCTATATATTAAAGCAAGGTTTGAGGAGGTGGTGACTGTTTATTTAAGGTGATAAAACGGCCCATCAGCAGTAATCTCCATCGATATGTGGCAGCAGCAGATGAGGGATGGGGGGACAAGCCACAATTAATTGCTGTATAGTTTTGTAGAAGAGAGAGCAGCGAGTGTGGAGATCAGAGATCGATCTCCTGCATTGGCCGTTATTCATCATCCCTACATGCTATATAGAACTCTCCCGGGGACAGCGCGAGACTGCTTTATCCCCATTCGGTGCTCTCTCCCCCATATTTCAAACCTATGTCAGTCATTTATAAAATAGCTGAAGTGTGTATTACACTCCAAGAAACATACAATCCCTTCCAATTCATAATTTCTGTAATTATACTGACAAGAAAAGAGCGTTCCATCCCGAGCAGCGCACCCAGAGACAGGCCTGGGCTACCTAGCTCTACTGGACCCGGACAAACATATATACCTACCGTTCTAAACCAAACCCAGAGCGTTCAGACCATATCACTATCTCATTACAATGTTTATTTAAAAGTCATGACATGTCGGTATGAGATCAATTAGCCTATCTTATAGGCTATAATTAAGATAACACAACCAAAACGCTGTTCTTTTCTCAATATTCCAAAGAGTGTGCCCAGCCATTATCTTGTTGAAATTAGATGTTGAAAAGAAAACCCAGAGATCAGAGGGATACGGCTTCTTTGGCATACGGAATTAAAGCTGCTGTTGCTCAACTCAGTGTAACCACTATAAAATTTCAGTAGGCTGTAATATTTTTAGAGAATGTTAATCTGTAGGCCTAATAGAAAGCAACTATCCATAGTACCAAAATCTGAAAAGGTGAGTCCACGGTTGCATTTGTTTCAATAAATTGTCCCCAAATATTCATTATAATGAAGGAATCAGTATGGCAGCACTGGCATATGACAACGTGGGGGTATTTTCCAATGCTGCCTGGAATACTGTACAGTAAAAATCCTCCTTTTAGACTGCTCAACAACTTCAAGAAATCATGTAGGCTACTCGAAACAGTGCTATGCATTTCCAGAATGAATGTGACAAATTTAACTCCATCATTTCTATTATGATTTTTCTGACCATGCATACATGTTATTGCAGACTCTAAATTAGATATTAGCCTACACCACAATTCAACAACAAAAACCCAAACTGAACATCTAACATGGAAAGGCAGTCAAAACATTTGGAATGGATGATCAAATATGAGTAGCCCTCCCCCTATTCATAAAAAGTATTCTCACTGCTCACCTGTCAGTGAGTGTGAGGGAGAGACAGAGTTTTAGTTCAGTGTTATTACTGTGAGCCACAGTAAATCAAACCGCATATTCATCTGCTGGCTGGTATGTTACAGCGGCTAGGAATGTAGTCACCAGTGTGATTGTGAAAGCCGTGTGTCATATAGATTGTAGTGTTTTTATGTGTGTGTATGTCCATTCAGGTCGAGGGGAGTAATGTGAATGTGTGTTTCTAGAATTTCACATGAGCATATGTCCAGTGTCTATTGTGTGTGTTTGTGTGTGTGTGTGTGTGTTTCTGTCCAATGTGTACTGTAGTAGTTTGACATGAGTACAGTATGTTTCCAGGGTCTATCATATGTGTGTGTCTCTGTGCCAAGTGTACTGTAGTAGGTTTTTATGTTTAAAGGGGGAAATGTCTGTGTGTGTGTTTCAAGGCTGCAATGCTATGTGTGTGCGTGTGCGCGTGCATGTGTGTGTTTGTTGATTTCCAGCATGTAACATGCGTGCGCGGTGTGTTCCCAGGGTGTGACATGTGTGCGGACAACCGTAACGGGGAGTGTCCCATGCACGGCCCCCTGCACTCCCTCCGGCGCCTGGTGGGGACCAGCAGCTCCGCCCCGGCCGTGCCCCCGCCCGACGTGCCCGACTGGCTGAGGGACCTGCCCCGGGAGGTCTGCCTCTGCACCAGCACCGTGCCCGGCCTGGGCTACGGCATCTGCGCCGCCCAGAGGATACCCCAGGGCACCTGGGTCGGGCCCTTCCAGGGGGCGCCCCTCCTGCTGGAGAAGCTGCAGGGTGGAGCGGTCAGGAACACCCGGCACTTATGGGAGGTGAGTGTGGCTGGATGAGCAGACGATGCCGACTAAGTTCATAAGACAGACGGAAGGTACATAACGATTGTGTGATAAGTGAGTGGGGTTTTGTTTGTTTTATTTAACCTTCATACCCAGGTGGATCAGTTAAAAGCAGTTCTTACCTACAGTGAAGGCCTGCTCAGTGGCCAGTGACGGATGTAAAGGTTGACTGATTGGACTTATCAACGTGCACAGCGATATACAACATCATAGTTCATAGTTGCTTTATATGATGGTGTGATACGTCTGTTGGGTAGTATTACCCACACCTCGTAAAGCTGACTGTGTAGGTGTGAGGGTAGGTTTAGTGTTATGGACATATCAGCTTTCTCCTGACTTTGGATTGTGAGTCCTGTGACGTGAATCAAATTTGACCCTGGTGAGTTTCCGTAGTGCACCTTACTGTATGTCATGCTCAGAGCAGTAGCTAGATGCCCATTGATTAGAGGTGATTCTTCTTATATACAGTTCAGGGGAAAAGTCAATGTGCTGTATATAAACAGCTGTATTAGCATTAGCGGCTATGCTAATCGGTGGAGCGGCTGTCCATGTGGTCAGGGAGAGTGATAGATCTCTCCCCTGGGCTCTCCCTCAGAAAGGTCACTCTCCCCTCCACTGACCAATCAGCACTCTCTCCCGGCAACCACAGCAACCAATGTTGGGGTGGGGGAGGTGGGCTTGGGGGGAGAGTCTTGAGGTTCAAAGCACATACAAGTGCAGACATAAGGTACATATGTACAGGCCATAAGAAGTGCCCTTTACAAGTACTGACTGACCCAGGCTAAGTGTCATTGACCCAGGTCAGGTTTTTATTGTTTCAAATAGGTGTGAGAATAGAAGAGAAATCAGGTCGGTGTATTGGAGTGGCTCCATTATCTATCTATCTATCTATCTATCTATCTATCTATCTATCTATCTATCTATCTATCTATCTATCTATCTATCTATCTATCTATCTATCTATCTATCTATCTATCTATCTATCTATCTATCTATCTATCTATCTATATATATATATATATATATATATATTTATATATACACACACACACACACATTTCTCCTTTCAGTGGTTGATTCATATTGACCATTTGACTACATGGATGTGTGGAAACTGAACTACAGTTATCTGTCCTGTAGACTACTGTACTGTACTGATATTGTCTAGGTAGAGTCTTCAACATGAACTTACGTGTTTGTTTCTATCTTCTACATGTGGTGTGTATATTATAGCTGCATATACACCGACTGGCAGTTGAGGCCATTGAGGCAGACTAGTATTACTGGTGATATACAGAATGCATTATATGTGTGAGGAAGACACACTAGTATTACTGGTGATATACAGAATGTATTATATGTGTGAGGAAGACACACTAGTATTACTGGTGATATACAGAATGTATTATATGTGTGAGGAAGACACACTAGTATTACTGGTAATACACAGAATGTATTATATGTGTGAGGAAGACACACTAGTATTACTGGTTATATATGTGCTGCATGTGTGACAGGGGCTGTCTGTGTGAGGCAAGTTTTAAACACCAGCCCTGCCAGATATGACTGTAAAAATTCCATCAGATTAAACAGAGCTGAGGTGAGTTGAAGAGAGAGAATGCAGAGAGAGACCATCCAATATCCTAATCCACACAAAATGGACTGCACTGGAATATACTGGAGTGTAGATGCCTGGTCTTGTCTCCAGCAATGGTAAATTAATATTTCACCCAAATAACAATCTTACTGTACATTATTTTCCTACTCTCAGACTGTTGATTCCTTGTGTGTAAAACCAGATCAAGGTTGCTGTTTGGTAAAGCTATGCTTTTAAAATATTCAATCGTTATTGACTGAGAGGAAAACAGGAAGAGATGTGTTCTTTTTAGCCAATCATGGAAGGTGTGTTGTTGTCTCTTGAGTGTCCAATTGTGTCCAGCCAGGCAGTTCTCCTGGATAGTCAACAGAGATTCCAGGGGTTTTTAAAGCTGTTTTCTGGTGGAAAGCAGCCATTGTTTTCAGTGTAAAATCACTGGCAAAACTGAGTCTGAAGTTCTGGAGGCTGACATCATCCCGAGTGGAGATGTGAGCAGGTCATATTAAGGTCTTCTCTTGTCATCATAATTATGTAATGAAGCACATGTACAGTAGGTCACCAAAGAATAGCACCAACGACGAGCAATGACGGAAAGGTTTTCTACCAGTCCACTTACAGTATACCACCCTACTGTACATCTCATTGTGGAATAGAGAGGTCAGGAGGTCGGACAGCCGGTTGGTGGGTCTGACGGTCAGTGATCTGAAATGTGAGACTTTAACATAGGCTGAGTTCTGCAGTCAGTCTCAACTTGTTATTTTATTTTTGTTATGTGAAGTATTGTTTTAGACATTCTTTGATTGAAAGGTATGTGAAACAATAACAGCAGTATTTTTGTAATTCTTTATTTGTCCAGTTCTCCTGGTTGTATGGAAACTTTACCTTGGCCGTGGACTCTGTAGTTAACACACTGCATTCATGGTTTTACACAACTCTTATTAGAGACGCTGGAATGGAGT
>NC_140256.1:8092216-8102216 GCF_949987555.1 Borostomias antarcticus
AAATTATTCTATTATATCTCCTGTACATCTTTATTTTTTATCCGATGTACCAGTATGTTACGAACAACGTGCTTGAAATATAAAGTAGGGTGACATTTAAGAGACACATTGATCACAGTGCGTACAACTTATCCATGCCAAGTGAATTTTAGTCCAAACAAGCAGACAGTACAAAAGTCTTTGCTGACAGGTCTCCATGTGTTTGTAATTGTCCTGATAGAACAGCTTAGAACAACACAATCCCAGAACCAGCTGCCAGAGACATCCATCACACTTACAACCCTCCGAAAACTTAGTCCTCCTAGAACCCTTGGAGCACCCAGCCCTCTTCGAACCAGATCTGGGGCCAAACTGGACTCTGAAAAGGCTTTAGAAACATCAACACAAACATCAATTCTGTAAACATCTCTAGCTGACATCCAGCTGGGAGAAGAGAAAGGAACAGAGCCCGAGTATTTCTAGAGAGGGAGAGAGAGAGAGAGAGGGAGGGAGGGAGGGAGGGAGGGAGAGAGAAAGAGAGAGAGAGAGAGAGAGAGAGAGAGGGAAAGAGAGAGAGGGAGGGAGAGAAAGAGAGAGCGGGGGAGGGAGTGAGAGAGGGAGAGAGAGGGAGGGAGGGGGTGAGAGAGGGAGGGAGTGAGAGAGAGCGAGAGGGTGGATGGAGAGAAGAGTATTTCTCAGTAGTGTTTGGAAGGAGAATCTCGTGACTTGTCCTCCTGGCAGCAGGGCAGACTGGAGGCTGGAGGATCTGGAGCCTGGAGGCTGGGAGGTGGAGGCTGGGGGCTGGAGGCTGGGAGGGGAAGGCTGGGGGCTGGAGGATCTGGAGACTGGGGGCTGGAGGTGGAGGCTGGGAGGTGGAGGCTGGGAGGTGGAGGTTGGGAGGGGGAGGCTGGGGGCTGGAGGTGGAGGCTGGGGGCTGGAGGCTGGAGGTGGAGGCTGGGGGCTGGGAGGGGGAGGCTGGGGCCTTAGGCAGCATCAAAGCAAGTGGATCAGAGGGTTGAGAGGCTGTCCTCTCTGCTCCACTCTAAAGGCCAGGGGAATGGAGGGATTTTCCTATCAGGGCATGTGGTCTCTGGTGACAGGAATTAGAGGCTTTTACAATGTAAGGATGTGTGATTTTTTTTTCTCCCCTGGAAAAGTACGACAAGACGGCAAAATTGACAGGCGCTCATTTAGCATTGTTTCAATTATAAGCCTAGCAGACAGTATCTAGCGCCGATGGTGTCCAGACCTCAGCCTTCGGCTCTCTGCCTGTGGTGAGTAAGGATGTGTTAGTGTAGATAAACCTCGAGAAGTGACCTGTCCTGCCCCGTCTAACAAACAGGTCTAGTGTAAGCACTGTCCTCAGTACTCTGTCATGCTGTCAGCCTGGAGGCTGGGAGGGAGAGGGGAGGTGGGGGGAGGACAGAGGAGAGAGAAGGAGAAAGAGAGAGAGGGGTGCGAGAGAAAATGAAGAGCCAGAGAGAGAGGAGGGGGAGAGGTACAGTAGAGACAGAGAGAGAGAGCGCATGGGAGAGAAAGAGAGAGAGAACGTGGAGAAAAAAAAGCAGGGTGGTCACGGGGTGGACGCAGGGTGAACAAACTGGACGCCTGGCATCAGAGGGGGTCGGCAGGGCGGGGAATCTCATCCAGGGAGCCGGTGGTCAGTGACCAGGCCCTGGACGTCCCTCGCGCTCCGCTGGCCAGGGAGGGACTGAGACGGGGAGAAGGGGAGAGAGCTGACAGCCACAGCCTTACAAAGCTTTGCTTACTGCCGTGATAGTTGCGCACAAGAAGGTCCTCCGGAAAAGCGTTTTATTTGGGGGTGAAATTCAAATCTGAATCTGCATCAGCATCTTTCTTCCACAGCTTTTCACCTTGATAACAGGCAGTTCAGTTTCTTTGTCCAAACATTGGCAGTTCTGTTGGGTTGCGATGTCAATAACCAAATTAACAGTTAAAGTGTAAGCGTTGCCCTCGGACCAGGAAAACGTCTTCTTGGTCTAATGTCTCTGACCGCCTCTGCTCTGCTCCCTCCCAGATCTACGACCAGGAGGGAACGTTACAGCACTTTATTGACGGCAATGAGCCCAGCAAGTCCAGTTGGATGAGGTACATCCGCTGCGCCCGCCACTGTGGAGAACAGAACATGATGGTCGTACAGTACAGGTGAGAACCAATATACTCACATGTCATGTTTATTACAGCGGGCTGAACTAAAGGCAAGGCAAGTTTATTTGTGTAGCACATTTCAGCAACAAGGCAATTCAAGATGCTTTACATGAGACATTAAAAGCATCAAAGTGCAAAGAAACACATAAAAGGTCATGTAAAACAAAATGTAAAAAAGGACATTTAAAATAAAATGCTGGAAAAATTAAATACAGGAATAAAAGTGACAGCGCAGTGTATGAATTAATCATTATTTGATTTAATAAAAAGCAGCGGCAAAAAGGAAAGTCTTCAGTCTTGATTTAAAAGAACTGAGAGCTGCAGCAGACCTGCAGTTTTCTGGAAGTTTGTTCCAGATATGTGGAGCATAAAATGTTTTAAAGGGATAGTTCACTCAAAAGACATGAATACAGTACCAACTCAAGGGCTATGGTCGGTAGCCTACTGAGAACCTTTGAGAGATTATCTTTCTGCTCCTTGTACAGTCCAGGACAATCACACACACACACACACACACGCACACACACACAATAAATGTTGACTTGACGTACACACACAGTAAATGTTGACTTGATACACACACACACACGCATACACACGCACACACGCACACACACACACACACACACACACACACACACACACACACACACACACACACACACACACACACCCCTCTGTCCCCATTCAGCAGTGCTAGGGATGTCCTCCCAGCCAGTCAGATCTCAGCTGGTTTGAATTCCTCCTGTTATGATTTGCTATGATATCTAAATGGAATTCTCTTCAAAGCAGCCCGTGATTGATCGGCCCGGCCCGGCCCAGCCTGTTTGGGTTCTGCTCTGACAATAACGTCCGCTGGCATGCGCTCCTCTCCCCCAGCCCGCCCCCCCACCCCCCCGCGCTGGGACGTCCTGCCGCTGTCTTTATGAGTCATCCAACCACAACACTACATACATGTCAGCAAGGGAAATATTATCCACAACGCTCAAAAATCCCTTTGATGTGTGTGTGCGTGTGTGTTTATGTGTGTGTGTGTGTGTGTGTGTGTGTGTGTGTATGTGAGTGAGTGAGTGTGTGAGTGTTTGTGTGTGTGCGCTTTTGTGTGTGTGTGTGCACTGTGCACGTGTGTGTGTGTGTGTGTGTGTGTGTGTGTGTGTGTGTGTGAGTGAGGGGCAGGCTTGTAAGGGACGGTATACATTTACAGTCTTTCGGGGTCCGCTGTAAGTGTGTGAGACCACCCATCGTTCAAAAAACAGTCGTCTCTCAGCGGCCCACTAGGTCATACAGAGCCAGTCATTTATTTGTGTGATCCCATGTTTATGTTAGGTGAGGCCAGACTGAGTGAAGGAACGTTACAAGGGTATAAAATACATAGTACACTGGTGTTTTTTATAAATACACGGTACACTTTGGTGTTTTTTCTCAGCTTATAAGATGTGTTTGATTTATAAGGCTTGTCTGAGCTTTATTTTTATGTCCCCGTGGAAAGAATTAATAAAGTTCACAGGCTTCAGCAGCTCTGCTGGAACCAAAGCAGGAGAGCAGTTTTTTGTAATAGGTTATAAACTTTCTTCTTTTTTTTCTCTAATGCTGATATTGTAGTGCTAATGTGACAGCTATCTGGAATACATGTGGTCATGGCAACAGATAGAGAGAGAGAAAGAGAGAGAGAAAGAGAGAGAGAGAGAGCCTGCAGGGACATCCAGCCCAAAGTCTCAGCTGACGACGTTTCCCTCCAGTAAGACCCCCAGCCTCTCTCACACACAGTTTCCCACCTCCGCCAAGAGGAAGCTGTGTGTGATGCTTGGACGTGGTCACCTCGTCTGTCAAGAGTGGAAACTTCAGACATGCTGAGACATGCTGATCATGTCTGTTTGACTTCACTGTCCGATATCGTTTGGACATTGAAGTGCAAACCTCTCTGTTGTGAAAAGTATCAAATGTGCTTTCAATGAAGTCCTGTGAATCTGAGAAAGATTTCTAACTATTGGGTTAGAATGTGGATTTGATTCCATTTCTTCACTGTAGGATGACTTTGAACTTTTCAGGTGTCAACAATTATTATAAGATAGATAGATAGATAGATAGATAGATAGATAGACAGACAGACAGACAGACAGACAGACAGACAGACAGACAGACAGACAGATAGATAGATAGATAGATAGATAGATAGATAGACAGACAGACAGACAGACAGACAGACAGACAGACAGACAGACAGACAGACAGACAGACAGACAGACAGACAGACAGACAGGGAAGAACATACTGAGACCAGGTCTCTTTTACAGACGTGCCCTGCTTACAAACAACATATACTTTAATGATCCTCCTAGGGGGAAATTTTGTGTTTCAGCAGTGGAAAAATTACAGCAAAAGTTACAAATGCCGATACAGAATATGCATAGTAGCAATAAAGCAATAAAAGAACAAGAACCATATACATGTACATATATTTCACCTGTAGTAGTAGTATTTTGGTATTTGTGCTAGTAGACTTGACAAAGGTTATTGTGTGTGTTGTGTATTTTATGTATTTGGATGCGTGTATTTAGGGCCATGTGTGCTATTGATGCACACCCATTAATACCATGTCAGGGTTTAACAGAGGCCATGCAGGGAAAGTGAAGCCGGTTGTCCTGTGTTCCCTTGTCTGCCAGGTCGTGTATATTCTACCGGGCGTGCATGGACATCCCCCGGGGAACGGAGCTGCTGGTCTGGTACAACGACAGCTACACATCCTTCTTTGGTATACCGCTCCAGTGCATCGCACAGGACGAAAACTGTAAGAACCTCTCTTCTCCTCTCTTCTCTTCTTTTCTTCTCTTCTCTTTTCCTCTCCTCTCTTCTCTTCTCCTCTCTTCTTTTCTCTTCGCTCTTCTCTACCGTCTCTCTCCTCTAGCTATCAACTGCCTAGTGTAGTTATTTTGACTCTCTTTTTCTAAACCTCAAATGTTTCATGAACTAATTAGATTCAATTAGTTCAACAATCTTCGTTTTCTTTAGTCATCTTATTTGTTCCATTTTATGTCCGTCTCAGTTACACTGCACAGGAAACAGTAGTTACTGAAGACTGTACACACGCACAAACACAAGCACACATGCACACACACAGGCACACACACATGCACGCACACGTGCACACACATACACACACACACTCTTGCTGTCTTTCTCTCTCACACACGCACGCACACACACACACACACACAGATGTATATAATGTATATTCCTACACTCACACGCACCACCCTAGGCCCTGTGCTTGGCAGGCTGCAGGTCCTATTTCATTTCAGCAATCAAAAGGAATAAGCAGAGACACTCATACAGTCAGATTACTCATAGACAAACATGACTGCTGTCATAATACAATACTGGGATGATTTGCCAATGTAGCTGAGGTGGTTTGGGGCCTGAGGTCTGCCTGAGGATGCGTTCATCAGACGTCTGAAACATAACACGGACCTTAAAACTAACAGCATTTACAATCAAACATGGTGCCTGTCATGTAAGTAGCAGGCAAAATGTATGAAAGCACAATCATTTACTTTGGATTTTAGCGTACTGTAATTCTATTAAAGACATGAGAGTAAATATTTCAACAGCAGAGTTGTACCTCCGCTGCAGTAATGATGGTGTAAATAGTGGACTCTTAACATTAGCTCAGTGTGATTTATACGTCTGGTACTGACAAACCCAGCCAGTTAAAACAGGAGGGGAAAGTTCTCTTTTCCACTTTGTGGGACATTAAACATTAAACATCGAACTGATGATGTGATGTTGATCTCCAGCCTCTAGCCCCTGTAAAGCACCAACAACGGCTCTCAGTTTTCAACACTTGCATCTGTCAGTGGTCCTCTTGTCCTCCTGTCCTCTTGTTCCCAGAAGGCTCTGGTTCTGGCTGGGGCCTGGTTGGGTTCTGGCTGGGTCCTGGCTGGGTTCTGGCTGGGTCCTGGCTGGGTCCTGGCTGGGTTCTGGCTGTGGCCTGGCTGGGTTCTGGCTGGGTCCTGGCTGGGTTCTGGCTGGGTTCTGGCTGTGGCCTGGCTGAGTTCTGTCTGGGTTCTGGCTTGGTTCTGGCTGGGGCCTAGCTTGGTTCTGACTAGGTCCTGGGCTAGCTGGTTTCTGAGAAGTGCTGTGATGCGGTCTCAGACCAGGGGAGGTCTTGGCCCAGCCACAAGGCCTGACAGCTCTGCGTTTACATGTTCTACATTTTATTACTCCAGTCCAGTTGGACTCCCTGTTTAGACAAGTGCCTTTTTCATATAAACTGTTTTCCAGTGTAGAGTGATACTGTGATAGATGCAGTATTGTAACCCTAGATGACGTGGCAGTCAGAGAGAAGAATGGAGGACGAAGGAGAGAAGAGAAGAGAAGAGAAGAGAAGAGAAGAGAAGAGAAGAGAAGAGAAGAGAAGAGAAGAGAAGAGAAGAGAAGAGAAGAGAAGAGAAGAGAAGAGAAGAGAAGAGAAGAGAGGGTCTGTGATAGTCTGGTACATCAGGAGGTTCTGCATGATTACATTAGTGCACCGCGCATGGTCTTAATGGGGAATCTGCTCCTTAGTGAAATGAAGGCTTGATTACCCAGAAACTCTGAAACGCGTCCTCTCTCCTGCAGCCACAGCAGTCTAACAGGCTTGTACTCTACTGTACTTTACTGTACTCTACTGGGCTTATACTCTGCTGTACATGTAACCAATAGCACAGCACCATACATCATGTGTCTGTGACCGTGTCCAGCTCCACCCTGGTCTCTTGTACAGTAGCTATATGAAGCTTTCCGCTAGGGTCAGATCAACATGGATGTCTGAGGATGTCTACAGTACTGTACGTCTGCCTGTCAATGCCTGGAACACATCGCAAAAGCCGTGGCTGCGATTGGTCAAGTATTCAGTTTTTTTTAATTTATTGGTCAATCAAAGTCTCTTGTCAGAGATTGGTCTTTGATTGGTCAATGTGCTCTCCTTGCGTGTGCGTAGCCCCAAAGCCCTGATCTCTGTAAAGTTGTTTACATGCAGTTAGGAAAGTTCGCTTCAATCTGACCTCGTCCGTCTGATGCTCGGCAGCGCTCTGATCTAACATCCCAACTGTGCCCAGAAATACACGATTTCATTTTTATTACATTATATCCCATCGTCTTTATGAGAGGAGAAAGGCTTAGGCTCAGTCCCACATGTATCACGTTACCGCCTGGTAAATCTGTGTTTTCGTACACAGCATGTTGCAATAGCAGGAATGTGGGATGTGGTTGGTTGTAGATGAGTTATCGTGGCCCTGGCCACTCTGGCCTCGTCACTGAGAATGTCAGGGAGCATCATGTGTTTCTTATAACAACAAGGACAAGAGAAGCTGCAGCATCAGTATGTTTCTGCTCAAAACTCACGACAGACAGATACTGCTGGTCTCCCAGTAGCTAAGACAAGGAGAAGGGGAGAGGAAGAGAGAGAGAGAGAGAGAGAGAGAGAGTCATTCATCTCTTCCTGTATGAGGAGATGAAACCTGCTCACTGACTCAAACAAGTTCTTCATCTCAACTATGAAAAAAGCTCCCTGTGCATACGTTGCAATGTTTGTTTGCAAATAAACATAATTCCTACATTTGAATGATACATTTTCCATAGAGCCAAAATAATATTGACAAATGTTTCTTTATAGAATGTTATGTAGCCAAACGAATGGAGCGTTTGTGTGAGAGGTATAATGTATATGTCAATATCTGCTCCGGGGAACTTATAAATGGTGTCATTATCTTCACATCATATTAGTAGCAGATCAATCAGCCTGTTGGCTCCTGGCAGAGGTGAAATGATGAAGGATGGGCTGTGATTATGATGTGTATAGTTATTCAGCAATGGCCTGGGTCAAAATACTGTATATGCAAATACTGTCATGAGGTGCATTTGGTTCACTCTGTCACTGGCTGTGCTGGGGCACAACTAAAACCTTGAACCTGTCATAACATTCAAACGTATTTGTGGCACCAGCTACCAGCTGTGAACTCGCAAAACAGGTTTCACATAGTTAGATCACACTTTTGTGTTATCCTGTGTTTCAGGTATTCTGTGTCCCTCCGATCATGAAAAAGATACAGCCACTGTACGCTTAGTAGACAAACATGAAAAAAGAAGCTATTAGTACAGTGAGCTATCTATGTCATAAAAGAATGGTTTGGCTCTGTCTCCACTTTAGTGAATGTTCCTGCCAGCGTGATGGAGGCCATGTCCAGACAGGAGAGTCTGCAGCCCTTCAGTAAGACAGGAAAACCCTCCTCCTCCTCCTCCTCCTCCTCTCCACCTTCTCTCCTGCGCTCCATGGTGTTCCCCCACTCCCCCTGCTCCACCCGTGGGTTCTCCCTGATGGACAAGGCGGGCCACTCCGACCCCGGCAGCTTCAGCCAGCTGGGCGCTAAGAACCAGCGCGTGCTGGCCAGCCCCACCTCCACCTCCCAGCTCAGCACGGAATTCAGCGACTGGCACCTGTGGAAATGTGGCCAGTGCTTCAAGACCTTCACCCAGAGGATCCTGCTGCAGATGCACGTCTGCACACAGAACCCCGACAGGTACGAGCCGTATAGACGTCACCAGCAACCCTGGACAATAACATTTCTGTTCTCTTTTCTCTCCGTTCTGTTCTCTTCTACACCTGTAACCGTCGGACGTGTAACAGGTTATTGTAACAGAGGTGGTACCATGAGCCGTGATGTTCTCATGAAGAGCACCTTGAGCCACAACCTTCGTGTCATCCGGACATGCTATGTGCATTTGACCTCTCCCCTCTACCCTCCACTGTACCTTTCTCTGTCTCTCTGTTTCCTGGTCTCTGTATCTCTCTCTCTCTCTCTCTCTCCTTCTCTCTCTCTCTCTCTCTCTCTCTCTCTGGGTCTCCGGTCTCTCTGGTCCCAGGGTTCAAACCCAGTGTGCAACATCTCCCAACTTAATTAAATACGGTAGGGGGGGATGTATTGGAAATTTTTGCTTAGCCCTATTTTTCCTGGGAGCATACAGGCCTATAAATCAGCTTGAGATGTCAGGGAGAAATACCTAGGCCAACGGTGACACGCAGGAAAACAGATGCCACTTATTCAATAAACTAATATTCATACTGAAGAAAAATGTGGCCTGGATACCCCGGAGTTGGAGTCAATGTGAGCTCCTGTCAATACTCAACTTTATGACCCTGGGGGGCAGATAAAATTTAGCTGAACAAGGGAATCTGGTTGTGTGGAGGTCTGGATGCTCAGCCTCCCAGCCCTGCAAATGACCCGCTGCATCTGTTTAAAACGACCCCCCCCCCTGTTCTTTACTGCGTTTGACTTATACATATTTATTGATGTTTAGTTTATATGTACATTTGGGGGAAGATATATTGTGGTTGTATATCAGCATGTTTTGCTGACTGTTTCTGCTGAGTTTCTCTCCACAAAGGACAGAAGTTTTTCTTCATTTTTCCCCCCGCAGTCACTCCAAACGTGCCCATCAATTCTGCAGAAATATGCACATGATAGTGTAGTCAATCATAGGATGAAACCGCTTGTGGTTTTTTGCCTCTGTGTGTCTGTGCAGTCTGAAGTAGAACATTATGAGACTGCGTTACAGAGCTCAGCAGCGCTTCTCTCACTCAGCTTTTCAGGACAAAGAGGTTTTATCACGGTGAAAATACTCAGTGTGTCATGGTTCTTTCACTTTGCCACAGGCGTTCAAAATGTCATCACTATGCCCAGATAGATAGATAGATAGATAGATAGATAGACAGACAGACAGACAGACAGACAGACAGACAGTCAGACAGACAGACAGACAGACAGACAGACAGACAAACAGACAGACAGACAGACAGACAGACAGACAGACAGAT
>NC_140256.1:8107216-8114716 GCF_949987555.1 Borostomias antarcticus
TGTAGAGAATTATTTGTTCCTGTAAGCAGCCCGGGAGGAACTGACATGCGGCTGTGCATAGGATCCATACACTGTTTGGATTATTTCATTCATTCATGTTGAACATAATGTGCAGTAACACCCTGCCTCTGATTATAGAGCCTCTAACTCTAACAGGCAGCACTGACTGCCGCTTCCTCCCCTCATGTCTCAGACAGCGTGGTGGTAGATCCTCTCTCTGAGGGAGGCAGAGGGGTCATGCTCCACCATATAGATTTCTGTTAATCTGATAGCTCTTACTGTAATTTACACGTGACCCTCTCTGTGTCCCACCGCCCGCTACCCTCTACGCACCATTGCCCAGGCTCTCCAACGTGCTTTTGTCGTGTTTTCAATAACATACGGTACCGTGCTGCCGAGCATCTGTAAAGGGCACGTCCGCTGCGGCCACTGCACTGTACAGCTCAGCGGAGTGTATTCTATGTAGTACAGTAGTACAGTAAGGTGTGTAGTAGTAGTACAGAAGTGACTGAAGTGTGTGTGGAGTTGGCTCTACGTACGGTATAGGCTGGTGCTTTGAGGTTCATGATGGGATAATTTAGTATAGCGTCTTATCCAGTACAGCGGGGTTGACGGTGTGTTTTATGGACATGTCAGTGCAGGGGTCCTGAGCTTTCATTAGACCTGAGACAGGGCTGAGAGGAGCAGCAAGAGGATGAGATTGACCCTCTGGCAGCTTCTTCTGTCACCCCATCAACATGGACAATAGCCCCCTGTCTGGGGGTCGGCAGAGAGGGGGAGGTTGGGGGGGCGGGGCGGGGCAGAGGGAGGGAGGGACGGAGGGCTGGAGAGTTAAAAGGTGTCTGATAGAATCCAGTAACAAATCAGCCATCTAATCAGTGATCAGAGATGTCCTAGCGTTGCGCCGTGTCATCAGCACTTCAGAGACTCCTCGGAGGAAGAGAGACACTCAACACATTAATGAATACACCGCAAAAATCACTAGCCAATCAATACCCTCCGAGATATTCCCATTGAGCTGATATGGTTGACAGATTAGAGCTGGCATTCTCCGTTTGTCAAAGACAGAATGCTGAACTCTTTTCTCTGGCTGTGAAACATCACTAAAAGGGGATTTTGTCTGGTCGGCAAGTTTGTCTGTCCTGTAGGGAATCAGGCTTTTGTCTTCTCTTTGTTTTCTTGAGCTACTTTTTTTTTGCCAGAAAGCTGCTGACATCTCTCAGCTCAACCTCCAATATTACTACAAAGATGGCTCAACATCGCTGAAAATGTGTGGGTTAGGAGATGGACAGATAATGTCCAGAGCAGTACTGACAGGGAGTTAAGGGAGGTGAAACTGACGTCAGATACGTTTATAACAGAACCAGAGACCAAGACCTGTCCTGTCAGAATCACTGCTCTACACACCCTCTCCCTACTTTCAGCCCCACTCTTTTTCTCCACCACCCCCCCCCCCTCCTCCCACCTTCTATCTACAGCCCCCCCCAGCCCAGTGAATTAGCAACACCCCAAGTGTCAGTGCTTTCAGGGCTGCTAAGCACAATACTCCAGAAGAGGCCGTCTTTGATGGCTGGCCCACTGAAAATCTCTTTTTGTTCTCTGTCTATTGGAAGTGACAGAGATGCTCGCCTTATCAGGGCCGGGCTGGGCCGGAGGGGGGTGGGGGGCAGTATTGACAGGTCCAGGCGCTCAGGCCTTCCCCCAGCATCACCCTCACAGCCTGGGGAAGAGGCTCCAATTACAGGCCCCTGGCCCTGCTGGAGCCACGCCACTTTGGTGTGTCGCTGGCCATTAGGCCACAGGAGAGACGAGGTGACGAGCGCCGCGTTACGCTGCCCTCTCTCTGAGCGCTGTTGTGCGATCAGGTGCGATCTAAGGGCCGTGTGTGTGTTTGGGGCATGTGTGTGTGTGTGTTCAGTCACAATGTAAGCCTTATTATCTCTTTTGTGTGTGTGTGTGTGTGTGTGTGTGTGTGTGTGTGTGTGTGTGTGTGCGTGTGTGTGTGTGTGTGTGTGTGTGCGTGTGTGTCTCCAGGTGCGAGCGCTGTGACAGGAGCTTCACCCAGGCGACCCAGCTGAGCAGACACCAGCGGATGCCCAACGAGTGCAAGCCCATCAACGAGAGCAGCGAATCAATCGAGGTGGATTAGCTGATTGACTGTCCGGAATTAAACTGCAAGGAAAATCATGATTAAATGTCACGGACACTTAAGCAAAACCAAAGATTTCCTCTGAGAAACCCTCAATCAGCCCCAGAAAACCAGAAGCAGTAATAAAATAAGTAAGATGTTCAGAGACATTGATCCTGGCACAGAACAGGACTGGGACGGGGGGGTGGGGGGGGCGGGGGTGGGGGGGGGGGGTGGAGGACGGGGTTGGGAGCCATGGGAACAGGATGGTGAATGATGAGGGGGAAGGGACTATTTATTTATGACCAGGGGAGTCCATGGAACTGAAGAAAGGCAACCAAAAACTAACCCTGAAATACCAAAAACGTTTCCAGTGTCTGTCTGAAGCTTTATTTCACTGTTTCTCATAGTTTGTTACCTGATACCAAAGGGAAAGGAGCTGTGGAGAGGAATGGAGAGGAGAACAGAGGAGGGGAGGAGGAGGGGAGGAGAGAGGAGGGGACAGGATGAGAGGAGGGGAAAGTAGAGGACAGAACAGGACTATAGAGTAGGAGAGGAGGGGAGAGAACAGGAGAGGAGAGGGATGGACAGGCCTCTGCTGAAGAGGATGCACAGCTCTTTACTACATTGCACCAGAAGAGAAGTGGTTTAAGGGTTGAGGAGAGGGGCGTTCAAGAAAACCACACTAAATAACTAAAATATGTATCTTGTTCTATTGCTCTCATGACATGCTTTGGGCACTTTGAATGACGATTATTTAATTTTCCAGTTCAGTTTGAAGCTCCATGATGGTGATGGTGGATGCTTGATATGCTGATGGGCTGGGATCACAGATGACATATTTCATGGCATTCAAGACAATATCAGGGCAAATACAGATTTTAGATTCAGTCAAATCATATCTTATTTGTCTTTGATCTCAACATATCAGTTAGACAAAGTGATATCCATTGTCACAGGCACAATAGAAAGCTTCCTAATCTCTATTCAATGATGACGCTCATTGTAAGATTCAAAGGCAAATTCCATGTTTTATAACATTTCATTTTCTACATTGTTCTCGTGGTTGTTTTGTTATGTTTGCTCTACGCAATGCAAGTTTTCATTCATTCTCATTCAATCGTACATGTATATACAGTAGTGTCATTACGATACACTAACAACAGGTGAGGATAAGCACAGAAACGTCCAAATGTGGTTGGTGCCTCAAGTCAAAGCTTTAAAACTGATCACTGTAAAACTATTATACAGTATCAAACATGTTGGATGCAAATCTACAGAACCAAATCTTTATCAAAATTGTTTATCAAAATGCTGTTCTTTCAGAATGTATGATTCTATGCTGTACATATAATACAAACTATGGATTTTTATATTATGGACCTAAAGATGTGAGGTGAAATAAGCAAAGCCATTTCACTCAAAGAACAGCTCCATGTGTATGATAATCATCAGCTCCTGTACATTACAGACAGAAACTTCTGGAAAGTGTGTTTAAACTGACTTATCAACATTTGGATTCTTGTTTGCATGGTTTCAGCATTTCCCCCTTTTTTAAATAAATATGGGTCTAAACCAAACCATTGTTCCATGGGAAATAAAGCAGAAATCCAGTTTTGATGATTATCAATAATGGTCCGGATGATTTATTACTGTTTATTTCAGTTGTCATGCTTGAAAACGTTTATATTCTAAATTAATTTACAGAATAAAGACAAAGAGACAAACATATATAATGGCCATGTCATTTCAGTTACATCTGTTTTTGAACAACTGACAAGACTGAAAAAATGACAGTTGTGTTAAAGATGTCTCAACCGTCAACGATCAGATGCTTGAAATATTCCTCTAGTCTCCAGTTTCAGCCCCTGGTTTCACAATGTTATTTGCAAACACACAGTGTGTGTTTGTCAGAGAGACCAGCCTAGGTGTGTGTGTGTGTGTGTGTGTGTGTTGGACATACAGTAGAGGCAGCAGAGGCTGCGACTACCGGCTTTAACCTGGCTTTGTCCTGGAGATGCCCAGGTTCATCTTAGGAAGGTGATGTATCGGTGTGTCCAGGGGGGTGTCGCGTGTATCGGTGTGTCCAGGGGGGTGTGGCACTCCCTGCCCACCGCTGGCCTCTCCGGTGTGCGTCTGTGAGGTCAGGTCCCCCGGCACCGCCGGTCCCACCACGCCACGCAGGCAGCTGTCGGGGGGTTATGGATCTGACCCGGGGACCGTGAACCCCGCGCGCTCGCACCGTTGCTGATTTATTAGCTCGTCCCATCAGCTCTCAACCGTAGCTTTTCTGCACCCACGGCTCCGGCGCCCTCAGTCCAAACACAGTCTCAAAGCCACCTCTTCAATAAACCTATCGGCACGTCCAACCCCCCCCCCCCCCCACCCCCTCTGCTCCATGGGTGCTGCTGCAGCCGTGAGGCCAACGTGGGTGTTTAAAACTACCGTCTCACATCAGAGGAGTCTTTCACATGACTGAGTCTGTCTGGAGCTGCCCTAGGTCTCCCATGGTGCGCCCGTGCCACTCACACAGAACAACATGACCAAATTATATGAAATGCTTATTTTGGCTGTAGTCTATTAAACTGGGCAGCTGTGTTTCGTTTGGAGGGAGATGTGAAATATTTACATTTCAGCTATAGAATAGCCTACTAGACTTTGGTCTTTTATGGCAAAACCCTCTCCTGATAGGCCCACTGATTAAATCAAAAGTCTGATGACTATATTGGGACACCAGTCGGGACCAGGGATTCCAGTCGTTCCAACTACAGTCAAGTACTAATTTTCTGCCGATTTCCTTTTGACATTGAGAAATAGTGTTTTGGCCAATGTTAAACAAGGGCATCCTTATTTGCTTTCTAATTGTTTGATTGGGATAAATGGAATTAACATGCCCTGTATGAGTTGGGGGTCAGAGCTGCTTTTAGGATTCCCACCATTTTTCCTATCCACCATGGATCATACTAGTTCTGAGTGAAACACTAATGGTAGACTAGATTACCATTGTTTACATGAGTCATGTGATAGCCACACAAACAGCTGTGTCCATTTAGACCTATAATCGTATTAGCTCTCTCACTACACACATCTGAAGGTTGGAACAATTACCACACTACCTTGAACTCCAATAGGAAAATATTTAACCACCTTTCTTCACATGCTTAGCAGCTATCACCGGCTGAGAAGAATAGAAACAATGTTGCCAGCTTTAAGAGTGATTTAAACAAATTATTCTCAAGGGAATTTGATGAATTTAGAAAGCAAATACAGTTAAAATTTCAGGCATCAATCACCATACTTTACCATGGGAACTGGGACCTGTGAAATGCAGTTCTACCCAGAGGCTAAACAAATGATCACACAAAAAGTATCATTTTGAAAAGTCGTGGCTAGTCTGCATGTGAAAGCGACCCGGGGGCTTCAGAATGTAATGGTTTGCTTTTCATGGAATTTCCTGTTCAGGAACATATTAAGCAGACAAGGGGTCACACTTTCAAAAGCAATTAGTGATCAAGCTGGAGTTTTTCTAACTTCTCCAGAAAAAAAGAGTTAATTGGAAACATACAACGCAGGGAAAAAGTCTGTGAGAAATCTAAGTTCTCTCTTGACCTTGTTCGATTAAAACCACAGTTTATTAACTTGACAAATGTGTCGCACTTGATATTTTCTTTGAGTTAGCTGTAGTCCCTGAGAAAGAGTGAGAGTGTGTGTACAGTTTATGGCTATAGTCTACGCGTGTGTGTGTGTGTGTGTGTGTGTGTTGTGTGTGTGTGTGTGTGTGTGTGTGTGTGTGTAGCTGTACGTTCTGTCAGAGAAGGAGTGCACCATTCACAGGGTGTTCACAAGGGGATTGTTTTCTGAGTAGAACATTAGCAGCCAGATGAGAGAAAGAGGGTGGGAAACATAACTATCCCACAACCTTCGCCATTACTATACACCACTCATCACAGGACTCTGAAACTCCTTTACAGTCTAAAGATAGTATAATGTACCGATAGATCATCCCCCACTGTCATGGTTGAAGCTATTCAAGTTGGTGGTGGTTGTGTGTTCTCTCCTCACTTGCTACAGTAGCCTACATTTAAAGATTTCTCGCGTAGTGGCAGTCACTAGAACAGGAACACAGGTCTCAGTTATCTTTCTGGTCCTCCCCTCCTCTGGACTTCCTGCATCCTACTGATCTGATTAACACTCATCCTTGACATTGCTGCAATGTAAAATACATATGGGTCCCCAACGCCCCCACAAGATGACCTTAGCCAAGCTGAAGCCTGGGCAACTAACTAATGATCCCTGAGCCACCTCTGTCAAACATACAAATCCCTGTTTAATTTCAGCCTTAATATGACAGACCCCTAACCGGCCATTCCACGCATACTTAGACATGTGGGTTTAGGAGCCAGTGTAAAGCCAGGAGGCTGCCCAGCCAGACCAGCTCTGGGCCCCGCCAGCCCCCCGAGCACGGAGCAGTAAACCCCCCCAGATGGTGGGTCTGGAGACGGGCGCAGTAACAAGCCGATAGCAGGCCCTCTGTATCAGCTGTGGCTGACGACCTGTCCACAGAACAGCTGTGGGGACGAGGGAGATGGACGGAGTGAGCGAGGAAAAAGGACGGACAGCGTCTAAACAAGCCGTACATCATTATCAACCAGAGGAGGTTTTACAGCCTGGAGTCCTCACTCCTCCAGACCCCCTCCCCATCTCTCACCGGCTGATGAAGAGAAACCCAGGACCCTAACATTCCTCCACTCGTCTCCTCGCCTCTCTTCTCTCCTCGTCTCCATTCTCCTGTTCTTCCTCCTCTCCGAACGGCAGACGGATGGGTTGAAAGCGTCTGCACAGCGTCAGCCTCAAGAGCCGAGACGTCAACACACACTCACACTCAAACACACACACAGCACATCCACCCTCTTCCACCTACCACTCTCTACCGTCAAGACCGCCTGGGAACACACACTCACAGGCGTGTGCGAGCCGTGTCAGAGCATGTATTACATGTGATTACATGTGTAATCTACCAGTCCTCGCCACCTCCAGGTCAACAGACACAGCACATCAAGGAGAGACCTCTCTGAGAGAACTCTCAGCGGTATGGCTATTCTATGAGGCAACCCGGTGGAATTTAGAACTCTCTTCTACAATAAAATCTTTGTACTGAGGAATTTGAAACTGACACAATTCTAGAACCTATCATCGGTTCTGTGGCAATAGGTCAGGTGCCATGGACTCCATCCACTCTGTCAAGGTGTAAAAAGCAGCCTGAGATGATAAATAGAGGTACTTATCCTAACTGGGCTACTCAGCATGAGCTGTGTGGGAGGTGTCAGGGTGGCGGCTGCAGACAGGATGGACGCTACGCGGACAGAGGAGGT